>NW_019264345.1:1095998-1308260 GCF_002742605.1 Olea europaea var. sylvestris | reverse complement strand
TCATGGGCTGCAGCCACCTCAAGCAATCAAGGTGAGTCACTAAGCTGGAGCTATCATCTTGGCTGCAATACTTGACTTTTCTACCATTATTTTTGTGCCCATTTATGATATTTAAGATGTATATTCATCCTATATTAAGTCCTTGGGGATTAGACGCGAAATTTATGCCCTAAGGTTGAAGCAATTATATATTAAAGTAAAAAGTCTCCAAGTAGGAGGTGGCTTCTTGCAGCCAACTTTGACTTCTCCCTTGCATCACATGGAGCCATATGTCACTTATAAGAGTTATAAATATCTTTTGTAAAGTTCTAAGGACTTATAGGACGTGTTGGAGGCTTAAGGTTGAAGGAATTGAGTGCTAAAATGACAACCATCCCAAGCGCGAGGTGTTCAAGCATGAGGTGGTCACTTGTAGCAAAATCTGATTTTATATCTATCTTTGCAGGCACAAACCAAGTATCCTCAGCTTATTTTGACATGTTTGCAATCCATTTTGCTTGTCCTAAGATCCCAAAGTATTTCATAGAACTAATTCCTCAACCGTTCATTTAATTGCTTACCCGATTCTCAACCGATTTCAACAATTCGCACCTCAATATTTATAATGTCGTATAAGACATTTATTATTACGTTGTGATAATGTCACTTCATCCCTCATGTCCCAAATATGTGAATTACCTATCTAGGGTTTAAGGTGACCTCGATTAGCCGAATGGAAAGCTTGGACCTTCGTTGATACAAATTTTCGGCCTTTCAAATATTACATTACTTACCAAGCCAATCTCCAACATTTAGTTAATCTAACTTTCTATCATAGCTCAATATAAAATTCACCACCTAGATCGAAGAGTCGAAGGTTATCACCATGTAAAGATTTTAAAGCCTTGATGATCAAATGCATCGTTTTAAGAGAAGGCAATCAGGAAATTGATACAAATGACAATGTAATTAGCATGGAATGCATGAATCATATTGGCCAAATGTAGAACGTGAAGTTCGGGGTATTACATTGATTGACACTTGCGTTGTTATCAAGTGTCAATTGGATGGGAAAACTGCTTGAAAATTAAACTGTCCAACAGGATAATGTCACCTGGCAAAGTGTAAACCAAAGTGTGTACACCATAGTGTACATGATGCAAGTTTCTTACCGATTGAACTTGGCTATTTGTACACTGATTTTTGACACGTTGTTGGACACTTGACACTTGCGTTGCTGTAAAGTGTCAATTGGATGTGAAAACTGTTTGAAATTTAAACTGCCCAACAAGGTAATGTCACATGGCTAAGCCTAAACTAAAGTGTACACCATAGTGTACATGTAGCACGGTTCTTACAGATTGAACTTTGTTATTTGTACACTGATTTTTGACACGTTTTTTGACACTTGCAATGTTGTCAAGTGTCAATTGGATGGAAAAACCTTTTGAAATTTAAGCTGCCCAACAGGGTAATCTCACGTGGTAAAGTGTAAACTAAAGTATACACCATATTGTACATGAAGCAAGGTTCTTACCGATTGAACTTTTCTATTTGTACACTAATTATTGACAAGTTGTTTGATCCTTGCATCGTTGTCAAGTGTCAATTGGATGAGAAAATTGTTTGAAATTTAAACTCTCCAATGGGATTATGTCTCGTGGCAAAGTGTAACCTAAAGTGTACTCCATAGTGTACATAGCTCAATGTTCTTACCGATTGAACTTTGCTATTTGTACGCTAATTTTTGACACGTTGTTTGACACATACATTGTTGTCAAGTGTCAATTCGATGGGAAAATTGTCTGAAATTTAAAATGTCAAATAGGGTAATGTCACATGGCAAAGGGAAAACTAAAGTATATACCATGGTGTACATGTAGTATAGTGCTTACCGATTGAACTTTGTTATTTGTACACTCATTTTTGACAGGTTGTTTGACACTTGCATTGTTGTCAAGTGTCAATTGGATGGGAGAATTGTTTGAAATTTAAACTATCCGATGGGGTAATGTCACGTGGCAATGTGTAACCGAAAGTGTACGCCATAGTGTACAAATCTCAATGTTCTTACCGATTGAACTTTGATATTTGTATGCTGATTTTTGACATTGTTTGACACTTGCATTGTTGTCAAGTATCAATTGGATGGAAAAAAATTTGAAATTTAAATGTTCAAACAGTGATATGCACGTGGAAAAGTGTAAACTAAAGTGTACGCCGTAGTGTACATGAAGCGAGGTTCTTACCGATTGAACGTTGCTATTTGTACACTGATTTTTGACACGTTGTTTGACACATGCATTGTTGTCATTTTTCAATTGGATGGGAAAATTGTTTGAAATTTAAAATCTCAAACAGGGTAATGTCACGTGCCAAAGTGTAAACTAAAGTGTACACTTTTGTGTACATGTAGTATAGTGCTTAGCGATTGAACTTTCTTATTTGTACACTCATGTTTGACACGTTGATTGACACTTGCGTTGTTATCAAGTATCAATTGGATGGGAAAACGGTTTGAAAATTAAACTGTCCAACAGGATAATGTCATGTGGCAAAGTGTAAACCGAAGTGTGTACACCAAAGTGTACATGAAGCAAGTTTCTTACCGATTGAACTTGGCTATTTGTACACTGATTTTTGACACGTTGTTGGACACTTGACACTTGCGTTGCTGTAAAGTGTCAATTGGATGTGAAAACTGTTTGAAATTTAAACTGCCCAACGGGGTAATGTCAAGTGGCTAAGCCTAAACTAAAGTGTACACCATAGTGTACATGTAGCACGGTTCTTACAGATTGAACTTTGCTATTTGTACACTGATTTTTGACACGTTTTTTGACACTTGCATTGTTGTCAAGAGTCAATTGGATGGAAAAACTTTTTGACATTTAAGCTGCCCAACAGGGTAATCTCACGTGTTAAAGTGTAAACTAAAGTCTACACCATATTGTACATGAAGCAATGTTCTTACCGATTGAACTTTTCTATTTGTACACTAATTATTGACAAGTTGTTTGATCCTTGCATCGTTGTCAAGTGTCAATTGGATGAGAAAATTGTTTGAAATTTAAACTGTCCAACAGGATTATGTCTCGTGGCAAAGTGTAACCTAAAGTGTATACCATAGTGTAGATGTAGCACGGTTCTTACTGATTAAACTTTGCTATTTGTACACTGATTTTTGGCAAGTTGTTTGACACTTGCATTGTTGACAAGTGTCAATTGGATGGAAAAATTGTTTGAAATTTAAACTGTCCAACAAGGCAATGTCACGTGGCAAAGTGTAACCTAAAGTATACACCATAGTGTACATATCTCAATATTCTTACTGATTGAACTTTACTATTTGTATGCTGATTTTTGACACGTTGTTTGACACTTGCATCATTGTCAAGTATCAATAGGATTGAAACAATTTGAAATTTAAATAGTCCAACAGGGATATGCATGTGGCCAAGTGTACATGAAGCAAGGTTCTTACCGATTGAACGTTGCTATTTGTACACTGATTTTTGACACGTTGTTTGACACATGCATTGTTGTCAAGTGTCAATTTGATGGGAATATTGTTTGAAATTTAAAATGTCAAATAGGGTAATGTCACATGGCAAAGTGTAAACTAAAGTGTACACCATGGTGTACATGTAGTATAATGCTTATCAATTGAGCTTTGTTATTTGTCCGCTCATTTTTGACACTTTGTTTGACACTTGCATTGTTGTCAAGTGTCAATTAGATGGGAAAATTGTTTGAAATTTAAACTTTTCGATGGGGTAATGTCATGTAGCATGGTCCTTACCGATTGAACTTTGTTATTTGTACACTGATTTTGAGACGTTGTTTGATACTTGCATTGTTGTCAAGTGTCAATTCGATGGGAACACTGTTTGAAATGTAAACTGTCTAACGGGGTAATGTCACGTGATAAAGTTTGAACTAAAGTATATTTGTACACTGATATTTGACACGTTGTTTGACACTTGCACTGTTGTCAAGTGTCAATTGGATAGGAAAACTATTTGAAATTTAAACTGTCCAATAGGGATATGTTAGGTGGCGAATTGTAAACTAAGGTGTACACCATAGAGTACATGTCGCAAGGTTCTTATGGATTGAACTTTGTAATTTGTTCATTGATTTTTGACATGTTGTTTGGCACTTGAATTGTTGTCAAGCGTCAATTGGATGGGAAAACTTTTTGAAATTTAAACTGTCTAATAGGGATATGTCACGTGGCAAAGTGTAAACTAAAGTGTACACCATAGTGTACATGTAGCATGGTCCTTACCGATTGAACTTTGCTATTTGTACACTGATTTTTGAGACGTTGTTTGATACTTGCATTGTTGTCAAGTGTCAATTGGGTGGGAAAACTATTTTAAATTTAAACAATCCAACAGAGTAATGTCAAGTGGAAAAGTGAAAACTAAAGTGTGTACACCATAGTGCACATGTAGCACGATCATTGCCTATTGAACTTTGCTATTTGTACACTGATTTTTGACACGTTGTTTGACACTTGCATTGTTGTCAAGTGTCAGTTGGATAGAAAAATTGTTAGAAATTTAAACTGTCCAACAGGGTAATGTCATGTGGTAAAGTGTAAACTAAAGTGTGTACACCATAGTGTGCATGTTTCAAGGTTTTTAGCGATTGAACTTTTCTATTTGTACACTAATTTTTAACACGTTCTTTGACACTGGCACCATTGTCAAGTGTCAATTGGATGGGAAAACTGTTCGAAATTTAAACTATCAAACAGGTTAATGTCACGTGCAATGTCTAAACTAAAGTAGGTACACCATAGTATACATGTAGCATGGTTCTTACCGATTGAACGTTGCTATTTGTACATTTATTTTTGACACGTTGTTTGACACTTGCGTTGTTGTCAAGTGTCAATTGGATGGGAAAATTGTTTGAAATTTAAGCTTCTAAATAGGGTAATGTCACGTGGCATAGTGTACACCATAGTGTACATGTAGTATGATCCGTGCCTTTGACACGTTGTTTGACACTTGCATTGTTGTCAAGTGTCAATTCGATGGGAACACTATTTGAAATTTAAACTACCCAGCAGGATGATGTCACGTGATAAAGTGTAAACTAAATTATGTACACTAATTTTTGACATGTTGTTTGACACTTGCATTGTTGTCCAGTGTCAATTGGATAGGAAAACTATTTGAAATCTAAACTATCCAATAGGGATATGTCACGTGGCAAATTGCAAACTAAAGTGTACACCATAGTGTACATGTCGCAAGGTTCTTATCGATTGAACTTTGCTATTTGTACATTGATTTTTGACACGTTGTTCGGTACGTGAATTGTTGTCAAGTGTCAATTGGATGGGAAAACTTTATGAAATTTAAACTGTCCAATAGGGATATGTCACGTGGTAAAGTGTAAACTAAAGTGCACACCATAGTGTACATGTAGCATGGTCCTTACCAATTTAACTTTGTTATTTGTACCCTGATTTTTGAGACGTTGTTTGACATTTGTATTGTTATCAAATGTCAATTGGATACGAAAATTGTTTCAAATTTAAACTGTCAAACTGGGTAATGTCATGTGGCAAAGTGTAAACTAAAGTGTGTACACCATAGTGTACATGTAGCAAGGTTCTTACCAATCGAACTTTGCCATTTGTACACTGATTTTTGAGATGTTGTTTGACACTTGCGTTGTTGTCAAGTGTCAATTGTATGGAAAAACTGTTTGAAATTTAAACTGCCCAACAAGGCAATGTCATGTGGCAAAGTGTAAACTAAAGTGTACACCATAGTGTACATGAAGTAAGGTTCTTGCCGATCGAACATTGCTGTTTGTACACTGATTTTTGACACGTTCTTTGACACTTGCATTGTTGTCAAGTGTCAATTGGGTGGAAAAAACTGTTTGAAATTTAAACTATCCAACAAGGTAATGTCACGTGGAAATGTGTAAACTAAAGTGCATACCATAGTGTAGATGTCGCAAGGTTCTTATCGATTGAACTTTGGTTTTTGTACACTAATATTTAACACGTTATTTGACATTTGCATTTCTTACGGATTGAGCTATACGATTTGTAACGGATTTTTGACACTTGCATTGTTGTCAAGTGTCAATTGAATGAGAAAATTGTTTGAAATTTAAACTGTCCAATGGGGCAGTGTCACGTGGCAAAGTGTAAACTAAAGTGTACACTATAGTGTACATGTCTCAATGTTCTTATCGATTGAATTTTGCTATTTGTACACTAATTTTTGACACGTTGTTTGACACTTGTATTGTTGTCAAGTATCTATTGGATGGCAAAACAGTTTGAAATCTAAACAGTCCAACAGGGATATGTCATGTGGCAAAGTGTAAACTAAAGTGTACACCGTAGTGTACATATCTCAATGTTCATACCGATTGAAATTTATTATTTATACATTGATTTTTAACACGTTGTTTGACACATGCAGTGTTGTCAAATGTCAATTGGATGGGAAAACTATTTGAAATTTAAACTATTTGATAGGGTAATATCACGCGGCAAAGTGTAAACTAAGTGCACACCATAGTGTACATGTAGCGAGGTTCTTACCGATTGAACTTTGCTATTTGTAAACTGATTTTTGACACGTTGTTTGACTCATGCATTGTTCTCAACTATCAATTGGATGTGAAAAATATTTGAAATTTAAAATGACCAACAGGGTAGTGTCACGTGGCAAAGTGTAAACTAAAGGGTATACCATAGTGTACATGTTGCATAGTCCTTGGCGATTGAACTTTGTTATTTGTACACTGATATTTACCATGTTGTTTGACAGTTGCATTGTTGTCAAGTGTCAATTGGATGGAAAAACTATTTGAAATTTAAATTGTCCTACAGGGTAATGTCACGTGGTAAAGCGTAAACTAAAGTGTGTACACCATAGTGTACATGAAGAAATGTTCTTACCGATTGAACTTTGCTGTTTGTACACTAATTTTTGTCATGGTTTTTGACACTTGCGTTGTTGTCAAGTGTCAATTAGATAGAAAAGCTGTATGAAATTTAAACTATCCAACAGGATAATGTCACATGGTAAAGTATAAACTAAAGTGTGTACACCATAGTGTACATGTAGCAAGGTTATTACCAATTGAACTTTGCTATTTGTGCATTGATTTTTGATACACTGTTTGACACTTGCATTGTTGTCAAGTGTCAATTAGATGGGAAAACTTTTTGAAAATTAAATAATCCAACAGGGTATGTCACGTGGCAAAGTGTAAAACTAAAGTTTACACGATAGTGTACATGTAGCACGGTCTTTACCGATTGAACTTTGCTATTTGTACACTGATTTTTGACACGTTGTTTGACACTTGCAGTGTTGTGAAATGTTAATTGGATGGGAAAACTATTTGATATTTAAACTGTCCAATAGGGCAATGTCACGTGACAAAGTGTAAACTAAAGTGTACACCATAGGGTACATGTAGCAAGGTTCTCACCGTATGAACTTTGCTATTTGTACGCTGATTTTGACACATTGTTTGACACTTGCATTGTCGTTAAGTATCAATTGGATAGGAAAAATGTTTGAAATTTAAACTGTCCAATAGGGTAATGTCATGTGGTAAAGTGTGAACCAAAGTGTGCACCATAGTGTACATGAAGCAAGGTTCTTACCGAATGAACTTTGCTATTTGTACATTGATTTTTTGACACGTTGTTTGACACTTGCATTGTTGTTGAGTGTCAATTGGATGGGACAACTGTTGATATTAAAACTTTCCAATCGGGATATGTCACGTGGTAAAGTGTAAACTAACTTGTACACCATAACGTTCATGAAGCAAGGTTTTCACCGACTGAACTTTGTTATCTGTGCACTGATTTTTGACATGTTGTTTGACACTTACATTGTTGTCAAGTGTCAATTGGATGGGAAAACTATTTGAAATTTAAATTGTCCAGCAGGGTAATATCATGTGGCAAAGTTTAAACTAAAGTGTACACAATAGTGTACAGGTCATGAGGTTCTTATCTATTAAACTTTTCTATTTGTACACTGATTTTTGCCATTTTGTTTAACACTTGCATTATTGTCAAGTGTCAATTGGATGGGAAAATTGTTTGAAATTTAAACTATCCAACAGGGTAATGTCACGTGGCAAAGTGTAAACTAAAGTGTACACCATAGTGTACATGTTGCGAGGTTCTTACCGGTTGAACTTTGCTATTTGTACACTGATTTTTGACACGTTGTTTGACACTTGCTTTGTTTTCAAGTGTCAATTGGATGGAAAAATTGTTTGAAATTTAAAATTTTCTACAGGGTAATGTCACGTGGTAAGGTGTAAACTAAAGTATACACCATAGTGTACGTGTAGCATGGTCCTTACCGATTGAACTTTTTTACTTGTACACTAATTTTTGTCACGTTGTTTGGCACTTGCATTGTCGTCAACTGTCAATCGGGTAGGAAAATTCTTTTAAACTTAAACTGTCTAAGGGGGTAATGTCACGTGGCAACGTGTAAACTAAAGTGTGTACACCATAATGTACATGTAGCATGGTTCTTACCGATTAAACTTTTCCATTTGTACACCGATTTTTGACACGTTGTTTTACACTTGCGTTATTGTCAAGTGTCAATTGGATCGGAAAATTGTTTGAAATCTAAACTGCCCAATAGGGTAATGTCAAGAGGTAAAGTGTAAACTAAAGTGTACACGATCGTGTACATGTAGTACGGTCTTTATCGATTGAACTTTACTATTTGTAAACTGATTTTCGACACGTTGTTTGACACTTACATTGTTGTCAAGATTCAATTGGATAGGAAAGCTATTTGAAATTTAAACTGTCCAATTGGGTGTAAAAATATTTGAAATTTAAACTGTCCAACAGGGTAATGTCAAGAGGTAAAGTGTAAACTAAAGTGCACACCATAGAGTACAAGACGAAAGGTTCTTACCAATTGAACTTTGCTATTTGTACACTGATTTTTGACACGTTGTTTGAAACTTGCATTGTTGTCAAGTGTCAATTGGATGTGAAAACTGTTTGAAATTTAAACTGTCAAACAGGGTAATGTTATGCGGCAAATTGTAAACTAAAGTGTGAACCATAGTCTACGTGTAGAAAGGTTCTTACCGATTGAACTTTGATATTTCTACATTGATTTTTGACATGTTGTTTAAAACTTGCATTGTTGCCATGTGTCAATTGGATGGGAAATTCTTTTAAAATTTAAATTGTCCAACAGGGTAAAAATCACGTGGCAAAGTGTAAACTAAAGTCTACACCATAGTGTACATTTAACAAGGTTCTTACCGATTCAACTTTATTTTTTGTACATTTATTTTTAACACATTGTTTGACACTTACATTGTTTTCAAGTGTCAATTGGATGGGAAAACTGTTTGAAATTTAAACTGTCCAACAGGGTAATGTCACGTGGTAAAGTGTAAACTAAAGTGTACACCATAGTGTACATGTAATAAGGTTCTATGAACTTTGCTATTTGTACACTAATTTTTGACATGTTGTTCGACACTTGCATTGTTGTCAAGTGTCAATTGGGTGGGAAAACTGTTTGAAATTTAAACTATCCAATAGGGCCATGCTACGTGGCAAAGTGTAAACCAAAGTGTACGTGAAGCAAGATTCTTACAGATTGAACTTTGCTATTTATTTGACACGTTTTTTGACACTTGCATTTCTTATCGATTAAACTAAAGTATACTTCATAGTATATATGTCACAAGGTTCTTACCGATTGAACTTTGCTAATTGTAGACTGATTTTTGACACATTGCTTGACACTTGAATTGTTGTTAACTGTCAATTAGATGGGAAAATTGTTTGAAACTTAAACTGTCCAACAGGGTAATGTCACGTGGCAAAGTGTAAACTAAAGTGTACACCATATTGTTTATGTAGCAAGGTTCTTACCAATTGAACTATGCTATTTGTACACTGATTTTCGACACATTGTTTGACACTTGCGTTGTTATCATGTGTCAATTCGATGTAAAAATTGTTTGAAATTTAAATTGTCCAACAGGGTAATGTCACATGGCAAAGTATACACCATAGTGTACATGTAACACGATTCTTACCAATTGAACTTTGTTATTTGTACATTTATTTTTGACACGTTGTCCGACACTTGCATTCTTATCAAGTTTGGATGGGAAAATTGTTTTAAATTTAAATGTACAACATGGTAATGTCATGTGGCAAAGTGTAAACTAAAGTGTGCACCATAATGTACATGCAGCACAGTCTATACCAATTGAACTTTGCTAATTGTGCACTGATTTTTGACATGTTGTTTGACACTTGCATTGTGCTCAAGTGTCAATTGAGTGGGAAAACTATTTAAATTTTAAACTGTCTAACAGGATAATATCAAGAGGCAAGGTGTAAACTAAAGTTGACACCATAATGTACATGTCGAAAGGTTCTTGCTGATTGAACTTTGCTATTTGTACACCGATTTTGACACGTTGCTTGACACTTTCATTATTGTCAAGTGTCAATTAGATGCAAAAATTGTGCGAAATTTAAACTGTCAAATAGGGTAATGTCACGTGAAAAAGTATAAACTAAAGTGTGCACCATAGTGTACGTGTAGCAAGGTTCTTACCGATTGAATTTTAATATTTGTATACTGATTTTTGACATGTTGTTTTACACTTGCATTGTTATCAAATTTCAATTGAATGGGAGAACGGTTTCAAATTTAAACTATCTAATGGAGTAGTGTCACGTGGCAAAGTGTAAAATAAAGTGTATATGTAGCAAGGTTCTTACAGATTGAACTTTGCTACTTGTACACTGAATTTTGACACGTTGTTTGACACTTGCATTGTTGTCAAGGGTTAATTCGATGGGAAAACCATTTAAAATTTAAACTGTCCAACATGGTAATGTCACGTGACAAATTGTAAACTAAAGTGTACACCATAGTGTACATCTCTCAAGGTTCTTACCGATTGAACTTTGCTATTGATACACTGATTTTCGACACGTTGTTTGACACTTGCATTGTTGTCAAGTGCCAATTAGATGTGAAAATTGTTTGAAATTTAAATTATCAAACAGGGTAATGTCACGTGGCAAAGTGTAAACTAAAGTATGCACCATTGTGTGCGTGTAGCAAGGCTCTTACCGGTTGAACTTTGCTACTTGTACACTGATTTTTGACACGTTGTTTGACACTTGCATTGTTGTCAAATGTCAATTGGATAGAAAACCTATTTGAAATTTAAAATGTCCAACAGGATAATGTCATGTGCCAAAGTGTAAACTATAGTGTACACGTAGTGTACAAGTAGCACGGTCCTTAACGATTCAACTTTGCTATTTGTACACTGATTTTTGACACGCTGTTTGACACTGCATTGTTGTCAAGTGTCAACTGGTGCAAAAACTGTTCGAAATTTAAACTGTCAAATAGTCTAATGTCAAGAGGCAAAGTGTAAACTAAAGTGTACACCATAGTTTACATGTCGCAAGGTTCTTACCGATTAAACTTTCCTATTTGTACACTAATTTTTGACACTTGTATTGTTTCCATGTGTCAACTGGATACGAAAATTATTTGAAATTTAAACTGTCAAACAGTGTAATGTCAAGAGGCAAAGTGTAAACTAAAGTGTACACCATAGTACCGATTGAACTTTACTATTTGTACACTGATTTTCGACACGTTGTTTGACACTTGTATTGTTGTCATGTGTCAACTGGATGCGAAAACAGTTTGAAATTTAAACTGTCAAACAGGGTAATGTCACGTGGTCGAGTGTAAACTAAAGTGTGCACCATAGTGCAAGTGTAGCAAGGGTCTTATCGATTGAACTTTGCTATTTGTAAACTTATTTTTGACACGTTGTTTGATACTTGCATTGTTTCCAAGTGTCAATTGGATAGAAAAATTGTTTGAAATTTAAGCTATCTAATAGGGTAATGTCACGTGGCAAAGTGTAAACTAAAGTGTACACCATAGTGTACATGTAGCAGGGTCCTACCGATTGAACTTTCTTATTTGCACACTCATTTTTGAAACGTTGTTTGACACTTGCATTGTTGTCAAGTGTCAATTAGATTCGAAAACTATTTGACATTTAAACTGTCGAACAGGGTCATGTAACGTGGCAAAGTGTAAACTAATGTGTTCACCATAGTGTACGAGTAGCAAGGTTCTTATCAATTGAACTTTTCTATTTGTACACTGATTTCTGACACGTTTTTTGACACTTATATTGTTGTCAAGTGTCTATCAGATTGAAAAACTGTCTGAAATTTAAACAGTCCAACACGGTAATATCACGTGGCAAAGTGTAAAGAAAAGTGTACACTATAGTGTACATGAAGTAAGGTTCTTACCGATTGAACTTTGCTATTTGTATATTGATTTTTGACACGTTGTTTGACACATGCATTTCTTACCGATTGAAATTTACTATTTGTACACTGATTTTTCACACGTTGTTTGACACTTGCATTGTTGTCAAGTGTCTATTGGATAGGAAAATAGTTTGAAATTTAAACTGTCCAATGGGGTAATATCACGTGGCAAAGTGTAAACTAAAGTATACACCATAGTGTACATACAGCAAGGTTCCTACCGATTGAACTTTGTTATATGCGCATTGATTTTTGAAATGTTGTTTAAAACTTGCATTGTTGTCAAGTGTCAATTGAATAGAAAAACTATTTGAAATTAAAACTATCGAACAGTGTAATGTCACGTGGCAAAGTGTAAACTAAAGTGTACACGTCGTAAGGTTCTTACCCATTGAACTATGCTATTTGTACACTGATTTTCGACACGTTATTTAACATTTGAATTGTTGTCAAGTGTCAATTAGATGCGAAAATTGTTTGAAATTTATACTGTCAAACAGGGTAATGTCACGTGGCAAAGTGTAAACTAAAGTGTGGACCATAATGTACGTGTAGTAAGGTCTTACCGATTGAACTTTGCTATTTGTACACTAATTTTTGGCACGTTGTTTAACACTTTCATTGTTGTCAAGTGTCAATCGAATAGATAAACTGTTTGAAATTAAAACTGTCCAACAGTGTAATGTCACGTGGCAAAGTGTAAACTAAAGTGTGTACACCATAGTGTACATGTAGCAAGGTTCTTACCGATTGACCTTTGCTATTTGTACAATTATTTTTGACACGTTGTCTGATAGTTGCATTGTTGTCAAGTGTCAGTTGGGTGGAAAAATTGTTTAGAATTTAAACTGTCCAACGGGGTAATATCAAGAGGCAAAGTGTAAACTAAAGTTTACACCATAGTGTACGTTTTGAAAGGTTCTTATCGATTGAAGTCTGCTATTTGTGCACTAATTTTTGACATGATGTTTGACACTTGCAATATTATCAAGTGTCAATTGGATGCAAAAACTGTTTGAAATTTAAACAGTCAAACAGGGTATTGTTACGTGGCAAAGTGTAAACAAAAGTGTTCACCATAATGTACGTGTTGCAAGGTTCTTACCAACTGAACTTTGCTATTTGTACACTAATATTTGACACATTCTTTGATAGTTGCATCATTGTCAAGTGTCAATTGGATGGGAAATGGTTTTAAATTTAAACTGTCCAAAGGGGTAATGTCACGTGGAAAAGTGTAAACTAAAGTGTGCACTATAGTGTACGTATAGCAAGGTTCTTACCAATTGAATTTTGCTATTTGTACACTGATTTTTGACACGTTGTTTTACACTTGCATTGTTATCAAATTTCAATTGGATGGGAGAACGGTTTCAAATTTAAACTATCCAACGTAGTAATGTCACATGGCAAAGTGTAAACTATAGTGTACATGTAGCAAGGTTCTTACAAATTGAACTTTGCTATTTGAACACTGAATTTTGACATGTTGTTTGACACTTGCATTATTGTCAAGTGTCAATTCGTTGGGGAAACTGTTTGAAATTTTAACTGTCCAATAGGGTAATGTCACGTGACAAAGTGTAAACTAAAGTGTACACCATAGTGTACATGTCTCAAGGTTTTTACCGATTGAACTTTGCTATTTGTACACTTATTTTTGTCATGTTGTTTGAGACTTGTGTTGTTGTCAAGTGTCAATGGGGTGGGAAAATTGTTTAAAATTTAAACTGTCCAACAGGGTAACGTCAAGAGGCAAAGTGTAAACTAAAGTGTACACCATAGTGTGAATGTCGCAACACTGATTTTTGACACATTTTTTAACAATTGTATTGTTGTCAAGTGTCGATTATATGTGAAAATTGTTTGAAATTTAAATTGTCAAACATGGTAATGTCACGTGGCAAAGTGTAAACTAAAGTATGCACCATTGTGTACGTGTAGCAAGGTTCTTACCGGTTAAATTTGATACATTGATTTTTGACACGTTGTTTGACACTTGTATTGTTGTTAAGTGTCAATTAGATGGGAAAACTGTTTGAAATTTAAAATGTCTAATAGGGTAATGTCACGAGGCAAGTTGTAAACTATAGTGTACACGATAGTGTACAAGTAGTACGGTCCTTACCGATTGAACTTTGCTATTTGTGCACTGATTTTTGACATGTTGTTTGACACTGCATTGTTGTGAAGTGTCAATTGGTGCAAAAACTGTTCAAAACTTGAACTGTCAAACAGTCTAATGTCAAGAGGTAAAGTGTAAATTAAAGTGTACACCATAGTTTACATGTCACACGGTTCTTACCGATTAAACTTTGCTATTTGTACACTGATTTTTGACAAGTTGTTTGACACTTGCATTGTTTTCATGTGTGAACTGGATGCGAAAATTGTTTGAAATTTAAACTGTCAAACACTGTAATGTCAAGAGGCAAAGTGTACACCATAGTACCGGTTGAACTTTACTATTTGTACACTAATTTTTGACACGTTGTTTGACACTTGCATTGTTGTCATGTGTCAACTGGATGCAAAAATAGTTTGAAATTTAAACGGTCAAACAGGTTAATGTCACGTGGCCGAGTGTAAACTAAAGTGTACAGTATAGTGTAAATGTAGTAAGGTTTTTATAGATCGAACTTTGCTATTTGTACACTAATTTTGGACACATTGTTTGATACTTGCATTGTTGCCAAGTGTCAATTGGAAGGAAAATTGTTTGAAATTTAAACTGTCCAATAGGATAATGTCATGTGGCAAAGTGTAAACTATAATTTACAAGTAGCAAGGTCCCTACCGATTGAACTTTGCTATTTGTACACTAATTTTTGACACGCTGTTTGACACTGCATTGTCGTCAAGTGTCAACTGGTGTAAACACTATTCAAAATTTAAACTGTCAAATAGCCTAATGTCAAGAGGTAAAGTGTAAACTAAAGTGTACAACATAGTTTACATGTCGCAAGGTTCTTACCGATTAAACTTTCCTATTTGTACACTTATTTTTGACACGTTGTTTGACACTTGCATTGTTGTCATGTATCAACTGGATACGAAAATTATTTCAAATTTAAACTGTCAAACAGTGTAATGTCAAGAGACAAAGTGTAAACTAAAGTGTACATCACAGTACCGATTGAACTATACTATTTGTACACTGATTTTTGACACGTTGTTTGACACTCGTATTATTGTCATGTGTCAACTAGATGCGAAAGTAGTTTGAAATTTAAACTGTCAAACAGGGTAATGTCACGTGGCTGAGTGTAAACTAAAGTGTGTAGCATAGTGTAAATGTAGCAAGGTTCTTACCGATTGAACTTTGCTATTTGTACACTGATTTTTGACACGTTATTTGATACTTGCATTGTTGCCAAGTGTCAATTGGATGGAAAATTGTTTGAAATTTAAACTGTCCAACAGGGTAATGTCACGTGGCAAAGTGTAGACTAAAGTGTACACCATAGTGTACATGTAGCAAGGTTCCTACCAATTGAACTTTGTTATATGCGCACTGATTTTTGAAATGTTGTTTAACACTGGCATTGTTGTCAAGTGTCAATTAGATCTGAACACTATTTGAAATTTAGACTATCAGACACGGTAATGTAACGTGGCAAAGTGTAAACTAAAGTGTGCACCATAGTATACGAGTAGCAAGGTTCTTATCGATTGAACTTTGCTATTTGTACACTGATTTCTAACACGTTGTTTGACACTTGCATTGTTGTCAAGTGTCAATCGGATGGAAAAACTATTTGAAATTTAAACTATCCAACACGGTAATATCACGTGGCAAAGTGTAAACAAAAGTGTACACCATAGTGTACATGAAGCAAGGTTCTTACCGATTGAACTTTGCTATTTGTACACTGATTTCTAACACGTTGTTTGACACTTGCATTGTTGTCAAGTGTCAATCGGATGGAAAAACTATTTGAAATTTAAACTATCCAACACGGTAATATCACGTGGCAAAGTGTAAACAAAAGTGTACACCATAGTGTACATGAAGCAAGGTTCTTACCGATTGAACTTTGCTATTTGTACATTGATTTTTGATAAGTTGTTTAACACATGCATTTCTTACCGATTGAAATTTTCTATTTGTACACTGATTTTTGACACGTTGTTTGACACTTCTACTGTTGACAAGTCTATTGGATAGGAAAACAGTTTGAAATTTAAACTATCCAACGGGGTAATGTCACGTGGTAAAGTGTAAAGTAAAGTGTACATGTCGCAAGGTTCTTACCGATTGAACTTCGCTATTAGTACACTAATTTTTGACACGTTGTTTAACACTTGAATTGTTTGCGAGTGTCAATTAGATGCGAAAATTGTTTGAAATTTGTACTGTCAAATAGGGTAATGTCACGTGGCAAAGTGTAAACTAAAGTTTGTACCATAATGCACGTGGAGTAAGGTCTTACCGATTGAACTTTCCTATTTGTGCACCGATTTTTGACACGTTGTTTGACATTTGCATTGTGACAAGTGTCAATTGAAAAGAAAAACTGTTTGAAATTAAAACTATCCAACAGGGTAACGTCACATGGCAAAGTGTAAACTAAAGCGTGTACACCATAGTGTACACGTAACAAGGTTCTTACCGATTAAACTTTGCTATTTGTACACTTATTTTTGACACGTTGTCTGACACTTGGATTGTATTCAAGTGTTAATTGGGTGGAAAAATTGTTTAAAATTTAAACTGTCTAATGGGGTAATATCAAGAGGCAAAGTGTAAACTAAAGTTTACACCATGGTGTACATGTCGAAAGGTTCTTACCGATTGAAGTTTGCTATTTGTATACAGATTTTTGACACGTTGTTTGACACTTACAATATTATCAAGTGTCAATTGGATGCAAAAATTGTTTGAAATTTAAATAGTCAAAGAGGGTATTGTTACGTGGCAAAGTGTAAACAAAAGTGTGCACCATAGTGTACGTGCAGCAATGTTCTTACCGATTGAACTTTGCTATT
This sequence comes from Olea europaea var. sylvestris, assembly GCF_002742605.1. Taxonomy (NCBI): domain Eukaryota; kingdom Viridiplantae; phylum Streptophyta; class Magnoliopsida; order Lamiales; family Oleaceae; genus Olea; species Olea europaea. The sequence goes on along the minus strand of NW_019264345.1, from coordinate 1,290,901 downwards.
TGTACACTGATATTTAACACGTTCTTTGATAGTTGCATCATTGCCAAGTGTCAATTGGATTGGAAAATGGTTTCTAATTTAAACTATCCAAAGGGGTAATGTCACGTGGCAAAGTGTAAACTAAAGTGTGTACCATAGTGTACATGTAGCAAGGTTCTCACAGATTGTACTTTGCCATTTGTACACTGATTTTTTACAGGTTGTTTAACACTTATATTGTTGTCAAGTGTCAATTCAATGGGAAAATAGTTTAAAATTTACACTATACAACAAGGTAATGTCATGTGAAAAAGTGTAAACTAAAGTGTACACCATAGTGTACATGTCTCATGGTTCTTACCGATTGTAGTTTGCTATTGGTACACTGATTTTTGACACATTGTTTGACACTTGCATTGTTGTCAAGTGTCAATTGGATGGGAAAACTATTTAAAATTTAAGCTGTCCAACAAGGTAATGTCAAGAGGCAAAGTATAAATTAAAGTGTACACCATAGTATACATGTAAGTTTCTTACTGATTGAATTTTGCTATTTGTACACTAATTTTTGACTCGTTTTTTGACACTTGCAATGTTGTCAAGTGTTAATTAGAAGTGAAAACTATTTGAAATTTAAACTGTCAAATAGGGTAATGTCACGTGGCAAAGTGCAAACTAAAGTGTGAACCATAGTGTACGTGTAGCAAGGTCTTACCGATTGAACTTTGCAATTTGTACACTGATTTTTGAAACGTTTTTTGACACTTGTATTGTTGTCAAGTGTCAATTGGATGGGAAAACTGTTTGAAATTTAAATTGTCCAACAGGGTAATGTCATGAGGCAAAGTGTAAATGTCACAAGATTCTTACTGATTGAATTTTGCTATTTGTACACTGATTTTTTACCCGTTGTTTAACACTCGCGATGTTGTCAAGTGTCAATTAGATGTAAAAACTATTTGAAATTTAAACTGACAAACAGGAAAATGTCACGTGGAAAAGTGTAAACTAAAGTGTGCACCATAGTGTACGGGTAGCAAGGTTCTTACCGACTAAACTTTGTTATTTGTACTCGAATTTTTGACACGTTGTTTGACACTTGCATTGTTGTTATGTGTCAATTCGATGGGAAAACCGTTTAAAATTTAAACTTTACAGCAGGTTAATGCCACGTGACAAAGTGTAAACTAAAGTTTACACCATAGTGTACATGTCTCAAGGTTACAGATTGAACTTTGCTATTGGTACACTGATTTTTGACACGTTGTTTGACACTTGCATTGTTGTCAAGTGTCAATTGAATGGGAAAACTGTTTGAATTAAAACTATCCAATAGGGTAATTTCAAGAGGCAAAGTGTAAACTAATGGGTACACCATAGTGTACATGTCACAAGGCTCTTACCGATTGAATTTTGCTATTTTTTCACTGATTTTGACCCATTTTTTGACACTTGTATTGTTGTCAAGTGTCAATTAGATGTGAAAATTGTTTGAAATTTAAACTGTCAAACAGGGTAATGTCACGTGGCAAAGTGTAAGCTAAAGTGTGCACCATAGTGTACGCGCACCATAGTTTACATGTCTCAAGGTTCTTATCGATTGAACTTTACTATTTGTATACTGATTTTTAACACTTTGTTTGACACTTGCACTGTTGTCAAGTGTCAATTCGAATCGAAAACTGTTTGTAATTTAAACTGTCCAATTGGGTAATATCACGTGACAAAGTGTAAACTAAACTGTACAACATAGTGTACATGTCTCAAGGTTCTTATCGATTATTTTTTGCTATTTGTACACTGATTTTTGACACGTTGTTTGACACTTGCATTGTTGTCGAGTGTCAATTGGATGGGAATATTGTTTAAAATTTAAACTGTCCAATCGGGATATGTCACATGGCAAAATGTAAACTAACTTGTACACCATAGTGTTCATGAAGTAATGTTCTTACCGATTGAACTTTGTTATTTGTACACTAATTTTTGACACATTGTTTGACACTTGCATTGTTGTCAAGTGTCAATTGGTTGGGAAAACTATTTGAAATTTAAACTGTCCAGTAGTGTAATGTCACGTGGCAAAGTGTAAACTAAAGTGTACACAATAGTGTACATGTCGCGAGGTTCTTACCGATTAAACTTTTCTATTTGTACACTAATTTTTGACACTTTGTTTGACACTTGGATTAATGTCAAGTGTCAATTGGATGGGAAAATTGCTTGAAATTCAAGCTGTCCAATAGGGTAATGTCACGTGGCAAAGTGTAAACTAAAGTTTACACCATAATGTACATGTAGCATGGTCCGTACCGATTGAACTTTGTTCTTTGTACACTAATTTTTGACACGTTCGCTGACATTTGTATCGTTGTCTAGTGTCAGTTCGATTGTAAAATTGTTTGAAATTTCAACTGTCCAAAAAGGTAATGTCACGTGACAAAGTGTAAACTAAAGTGTACGCCATAGTGTACATTTCTCAACGTTTTGACCGATTGAACATCGCTATTTATACACTAATTTTTGACACGTTGCTTGACACTTGCATTGTTGGAAGTGTCAATTGGATGGGATAACTGTTTGAAATTTAAATTGTCCAACAGGGATATGTCATGTGGCAAAGTGTAAATGAAAGTATACACCATAATGTACATGAAGCAAGGTTCTTACCGATTGAACTTTGTTATTTGTACACTGATTTTTGGCACGTTGTTTGACACTTGCATTGTTGTCAAGCGTCAATTGGATGGGAAAAATATTTGAAATTTAAACTGTCCAACAGGGTAATGTCACACGGCAAAGTGTAAACTAAAGTGTGTGTACCATAGTGTACATCTAGCGAGGTTCTTACCTATTGAACTTTCCTATTTGTACACTGATTTTTGACACGTTGTTTGACACTCGCATTGTTGTCAATTGTCTATTGGATGGAAAAACAGTTTGTAATTTAAACTGTCCAAGAGGGTAATGTTACGTGGCAAAGTGAAAACCAAAGGGTACACCATAGTATACAAGAAGTAAGTTTCTTACCGATTGAGCTTTGTAATTTCTATACTAATTTTTGACACGTTGTTTGACAATTGCATTGTTATCAAGTGTAATTAGATGGGCAAACTGTTTGAAATATAAATTGTCCAACGAGGTGATGTCACTTGGCAAAGTTTAAACTAAAGTGTACACCATAGTGTACATGTCTCAAGGTTCTTGCCGATTGAACTTTGCTATTTGTACACTGATTTTTGACACGTTGTTTGATACTTGCATTATTATTAATTCTCAATTGGATGGGAAAACTATTTGAAATTAAAGCTATCCAATTGGGATTTATCATGTGGCAAAGTACGAACTAAAGTGTACACCATTGTGTACATGAAGAAAGGTTCTTCCCGATTGAACTTTGCTATTTGTACTCTGATTATTGACATGTTGTTTGACACATACATTGTTGTTAAGTGTTAATTGGATGGGAAAACTGTTTGAAATTTAAACTGTCCAACAGGGTAATGTCACGTGGCAAAGTGAGTATACACCATAGTGTACATGTAGCATGGTCCTTACCGATTGAACTTCGTTATTTGTACACCAATTTTTAACACGTCGTTTGACCCTTACATTGTTGTAAATTGTCAATTGGATAGGATTTAAAGGGTAATGTCACATGGCAAAGTGTAAACTAAAGTGTACACCATAGTGTACATGTAGCAAAGTTCTTACCGATTGAACTTTGCTATTTGTACACTGATTTTTACACGTTGTTTGACACTTGCATTGTTGTCAATGGTCAATTGGACGGGAAAACTATTTGAAATTTGAACTGTCCAATAGGTATTTGTCACGTGTCAAAGTGTAAACTAAAGTGTACACCATAGTGTACATGAAGAAAGGTTCTTACCGATTAAAATTTACTATTTGTAAACTAATTATTGACACGCTGTTTCACACGTGCATTGTTGTCAAGTGTCAATTGGATGGGAAAACTGTTTGAAATATAAAATGTCAAATAGGGTAATGTCACGTGGCAAAGTGTAAACTAAAGTGTACACCATAGTGTACATGTAGCATGGTCCTTACCGATTGAACTTTGTTATTTGTACACGAATTTTTGACACGTTGTTTTACACTTGCTTTGTTGTCAAGTGTCCACTGCATACGATAACTATTTGAAATTTAAACTGTTAAAAAGGGTAATGTCACAAGGCAAAGTGTAAACTAAAGTGTGCACCATAGTGTACGTGTAGCAATGTTCTTATCGATTGAACTTTGATATTTTTACACTGATTTTTTGACACATTGTTTGACACTTGCATTCTTGTCAAGTGTTAATTGGATAGGAAAATTGTTTGAAATTTAAACTTTCCTATAGGGTAATGTCACGTGGTAAGGTGTAAACTGAAGTGTACACCATAGTGTACATGTAGCATGGTCCTTACCGATTGAACTTGTTTACTTGTACACTAATTTTTGTCACGTTGTTTGGCACTTGCATTGTCGTCAACTGTCAATTGGATAGGAAAATTATTTGAAAATTAAACTGTCTAAGGGGGTAATGTCACGTGGCAACGTGTAAACTAAAGTGTGCACATCATAATGTATATGTAGCATGGTTTTTACCGATTAAACTTTTCTATTTGTACACTGATTTTTGACATGTTATTTTACACTTGCGTTGTTGTCAAGTGTCAATTGGATCGAAAAATTGTTTGAAATTTAAACTGCCAATAGGGTAATGTCAAGTGGCAAAGTGTAAACTAAAGTGTACACAATAGTGTACATGTAGCACGGTCCTTACCGATTGAACTTTACTATTTGTAAACTAATTTTCGACACGTTGTTTGACACTTGTATTGTTGTCAAGATTCAATTGGATAGGAAAGCTATTTGAAATTTAAACTGTCCGATAGGGTAATGTCACATGGTAAAGTGTAAACTAAAATGTGTACACCATAGTGTACATGTAGCATGGTTCTTACCGATTGAACTTTGCTATTTGTACACTGATTCTTGACACGTTGTTCGACACTTACATAGTTTTCAAGTGTCAATTGGGTGGGAAAACTGTTTGAAATTTAAACTGTCCAACAGGATAATGTCAAGAGGCAAAGTATAAACTAAAGTGTACACCATAGAGTACAAGTCGAAAGGTTCTTACCGATTGAACTTTGCTATTTGTGCACCGATTTTTGGCACGTTGTTTGACACTTGCATGTTGTCAAGTGTCAATTGGATGTGAAAGCTATTTGAAATTTAAACTATCAAACAGGGTAATGTTGTGTGGCAAATTGTAAACTAAAGTGTGAACCATAGTATACGTGTAGAAAGGTTCTTACCGATTGAACTTTGATATTTCCACACTGATTTTTGACTTGTTATTTGACACTTACATTGTCGCCAACTGCCAATTGGATGGGAAAATTTTTTGAAATTTAAATTGTCCAACAGGGTAAAAATCACGTGGTAAAGTGTAAACTAAAGTCTACACCATAGTGTACATTTAACAAGGTTCTTACCGATTCAACTTTATTTTTTGTATAGTGATTTTTAACACATTGTATGACACTTGCATTGTTTTCAAGTGTTAATTGGATGAGAAAACTGTTTGAAATTTAAACTGTCCAACAGGGTAATGTCACGTGGTAAAGTGTAAACTAAAGTGTACACCATAGTGTACATGTAATAAGGTTCTATGAACTTTGCTATTTGTACACTGATTTTTGATGTGTTGTTCGACACTTGCATTGTTGTCAAGTGTCAATTAGATGGGAAAACTGTTTGAAACTTAAACTATCCAATAGGGCCATGTTACGTGGCAAAGTTTAAACCAAAGTGTACGTGAAGCAAGGTTCTTACAGATTGAACTCTGCTATTTATTTGACATGTTTTTTGACACTTGCATTTCTTACTGATTGAACTAAAGTGTATTTCATAGTATACATGTCGCAAGATTCTTACCGATCGAACTTTGCTAATTGTAGACCGATTTTTGACACGTTGCTTGACACTTGAATTGTTGTTAACTGTCAATTGGATGGGAAAACTTTTTGAAATTTAAACAGTCCAATGAGGTAATGTCACGTGGCAAAGTCTAAACTAAAGTGTACACCATAGTGTACATGTAGCAAGGCTCTTACCAATTGAACTATGCTATTTGTACACTGATTTTCGACACGTTGTTTAACACTTGCATTGTTATCATGTGTTAATTCGATGTAAAAATTGTTTGAAATTTAAACTGTCCAATAGGGTAATGTCACATGGCAAAGTATACACCATAGTGTACATGTAGCACGGTTCTTACCGATTGAACTTTCTTATTTGTACAACTATTTTTGACACGTTGTTTGACACTTGCATTGTTGTCAAGTGTGGATGAGAAAATTGTTTTAAATTTAAATTTACAACATGGTAATGTCACGTGGCAAAGTGTAAACTAAAGTATACACCATAGTGTAAATACAGCACGGTCTATACCAATTAAACTTTGTCAGTTGTACACTGATTTTTGACACGTTGTTTGACACTTGCATTGTGGTCAAGTGTCAATTGAATAGGAAAACTGTTTGAAATTAAAACTATCCAACAGGGTAATGTCATGTGGCATTGTGTAAACTAAAGTGTGTACACCATAGTGTACATGTAAGAAGGTTCTTACCGATTGAACTTTGTTATTTGTACACTTATTTTTGACACGTTGTCTGACACTTGCATTGTTGTTAAGTGTTAATTGGGTGGAAAAACTATTTAAATTTTAAAGTGTCAAACAGGGTATTACCAATAGGCAAGGTGTAAACTGAAGTTGACACCATAATGTACATGTCGAAAGGTTCTTACTGATTGGAATTTGCTATTTGTACACTAATTTTTGACACGTTCTTTGACACTTTCATTATCGTCAAGTGTCAATTGGATGCAAAAACCGTGCAAAATTTAAACTGTCAAATAGGGTAATGTCATGTGAAAAAGTGTAAACTAAAGTGTGCAGCATAGTGTACGTGTAACAAGGTTCTTACCGATTGAATTTTGCTATTTGAACACTGATTTTTGACACGTTGTTTTACACTTGCATTGTTATCAAATTTCAATTGGATGGGAGAACGGTATCAAATTTAAACAATCCAACGGAGTAATGTCACGTGGCAAAGTGTAAAATAAAGTGTACATGTAGCAAGGTTCTTACAGATTGAACTTTGCTACTTGTACATTGAATTTTGACACGTTGTTTGACACTTGCATTGTTGTCAAAGGTTAATTCAATGGTAAAACCATTTAAAATTTAAACTGTCCAACAGGGTAATGTCACGGGACAAAGTGTAAACTAAAGTGTACATCATAGTGTACATGTCTCAAGGTTCTTATCGATTGAACTTTGCTATTGGTAAACTGATTTTCGACACATTGTTTGACACTTGCATTGTTGTCAAGTGCCAATTAGATGTGAAAATTGTTTGAAATTTAAATTATCAAATAGGGTAATGTCACGAGGCAAAGTGTAAACTAAAGTATGCACCATTGTGTGCATGTAGCAAGACTCTTACCGGTTGAACTTTGCTACTTGTACACTGATTTTTGACACGTTGTTTGACACTTGCATTGTTGTCAAATGTCAATTGGATGGGAAAACTGTTTGAAATTTAAAATGTCCAACAGGATAATGTCATGTGCCAAAGTGTAAACTATAGTGTACACGATAGTGTACAAGTAGCACGATCCTTAACGATTCAACTTTGCTATTTGTACACTGATTTTTGACACGCTGTTTGACACTGCGTTGTCGTCAAGTGTCAACTGGTGCAAAAACTGTTCGAAATTTAAACTGTCAAATAGTCTAATGTCAAGAGGCAAAGTATAAACTAAAGTGTAGACCATAGTTTACATGTCGCAAGGTTCTTACCAATTAAACTTTGCTATTTGTACACTGATTTTTGACACTTGCATTGTTGTCATGTGTCAACTGGATACGAAAATTATTTGAAATTTAAATTGTCAAACAGTGTAATGTCAAGAGGTAAAGTGTAAACTAAAGTGTACACCATAGTACCGATTGAACTTTACTATTTGTACACTGATTTTTGACACTTGTATTGTTGTCATGTGTCAACTGGATGCGAAAATAGTTTGAAATTTAAACTTTCAAACAGGGTAATGTCACGTGGTCGAGTGTAAACTAAAGTGTGCACCATAGTGGAAGTGTAGCAAAGTTCTTACCGATTGAACTTTGCTATTTGTACACTGATTTTTGACACGTTGTTTGATACTTGCATTGTTGTCAAGTGTCAATTGGATGGAAAAATTGTTTGAAATTTAAGCTATCCAATAGGGTAATATCACGTGGCAAAGTGTAAACTAAAGTGTACACCATAGTGTACATGTAGCAGGTTCCTACCGATTGAACTTTCTTATTTGCACACTCATTTTTGAAACGTTGTTTGACACTTGCATTGTTGTCAAGTGTCAATTAGATCCGAAAATTATTTGAAATTTAAACTGTCAAACAGGGTCATGTAACGTGGCAAAGTGTAGACTAAAGTGTGCACCATAGTGTACGAGTAGCAAGGTTCTTATTGATTGAACTTTGCTATTTGTACACTGATTTCTGACACGTTTTTTGACACTTGCATTGTTGTCAAGTGTCAATCAGATGGAAAATGTAATACTCCGAAATTTTATGCTTGTTTAAATTTCTTTGGGATAGCAATTTAACTTTCAATATTATTTTTGGCCATACGGTAAAAGGGGACAACACCTTTGTAGTGGTTAATGTTAGAGGTAGTTAATGAATGTAGGCATGAAGCGTCAAGGTTGTGTATACATGAAGTGGTTAATAGTTAGTCGAAACTTAAGGGAAGTTTGGATTTAAATAAAGTGGATTATTTTGTTAGGGCTTCAATTGACCAAATGATTAAATTATGTTACAATCTACAATTTTTGAATATGTAAGTTGGGTACAAGTTTAAATTTGGGGTACACTATGTTAACAATGAAAGTTAGCGGGTTTAGATTATATTAGTTGAAAAGATGAGAGGTTTCCTTTGTAAATCTAGGTTTTAAGGCCACTGATTACCCTATAATCAACCCACTTGTTATCCATCATCACCATACACTTAGATAATAGACCAAACATGTGTACAATTAAAGGAAAAAAAAAAGAAAAATGGGAAAAAGGAGGTTGAGGCGGTGGGAGAGAAAAAAAGGAAAGAAAAAATATCAAACCAACATCTTTATCTTTATATATATATATAAATACATCCATATCCATTGCCATAGAAAGATTTCCTTCATTTTACAAAACACTTATACACTTAAAAAGAGAGCAAAAACCGAAAATAAGAAAGGAAAGGGAAGGAAGTAAACCTAGCACTTCCAATTTACATTTCAATCGAAGATCTTCAAGTTTTACGGTAAGATACTTTCTATGCTTAAGGGGTATGATCTTCATGGTAATATTTATGCTTAAGCTATGCATGAAAAACCATAATATGAATATGGTGGACAAGTCTACAAAGCTAGATATCTATTTATGCTTTAGGACAAGTCCGAAGGGCACCGGCAAGCCGGAATATGCAAGTATGGGTTTGATTGTATTCTTTTGTGTGGTATTATCATGATGAAAATCCAAGCATGGTATCTTAATGAGTATTTCTTATACTCATAGTATGTTATGCTAAATTTTCAGATCCATGATCGTTTGGATTGATGGAAGTTAGTTGGCTTAAGCGATGATGGATTAAGAACAACGAAGTTTTGTACCGAAAGTTTTCTTTTGTGTGTTTTGTTCGATGACAGTTTTTCCATCTATTTTTTTTATGGTATTATGTAAAAATATGAACATGACATGATGTATTATGGTATTAATAGTAAGTTTTGTAATTATATCTTCCATGTTATGTTAAGAGACATTTTTGTAGTTTATTTTCCTTGCAAGAGACAAAAGACAGAAACGGGACAGTTTCTGGAGTCAATTTCAAAATGATGTTTCTAACTCTATAAACGTCCATTTGAAATTCTAAAAATATTTTTGTTTTCCTCTTTGAGTTTTCTAAATATGGCCGAAGTAATCACTCAATTTGGATATCTATGTCCTGAGTTATCAAGGTTTTAACGTCTAAAGGTCAATCTGGATTTCCTGTGTAATACTTCACTGTTTTCAGTAAAACGTCTATATCATATGATCTTGGAAAATTTTCATATTTTAACCTAGAAAACTACTTGAAATTATCTTTCTAATGCCACAAATTTCATGTAAAACGGAGTTGGGATGAATTTTATAAAAAATTGTCAAACTTGCTGCCTCAACTAACCTTGATAGTGCCGAGGCCGTATATGTAAAGTATAATTTATTGTCGACATGCACTTTTGTCGGCTATCAAATTTTATAAGAATTTTTTTTACCAAGTTGAAAATAAATTCTTAACATGAAATACTTCTATTTAAGAGTATTTACATGTACCAAAGGCAGAAGCTATTATGTTTAGTACGTGACCCTCGAAGCTTAAGTTCGGGGCGTCACAGAAAAGGTGTCTGAAATTTAAACTATCCAACACGGTAATGTCACGTGGCAAAGTGTAAACAAAAGTGTACACCATAGTGTGCATGAAGCAAGGTTCTTACCGATTGAACTTTGCTATTTGTACATTGATTTTTGACACGTTGTTTGACACATGCATTTCTTACCGATTGAAATTTACTATTTGTACACTAATTTTTGACACGTTGTTTGACACTTGCATTGTTGTCAAGTGTCTATTGGATAGGAAAATAGTTTGAAATTTAAACTGTCCAACGGGGTAATGTCACGTGGCAAAGTGTAAACTAAAGTGTACATGTCGCAAGGTTCTTACCGATTGAACTATGCTATTTGTACACTGATTTTTAACACGTTATTTAACACTTGAATTGTTGTCAAGTGTCAATTAGATGCAAAAATTTTTTGAAATTTATACTGTCAAACAGGGTAATGTCACGTGGAAAAGTGTAAACTAAAGTGTGCACCATAATGTACGTGTAGTAAGGTCTTGCCAATTGAACTTTGCTATTTGTACACTAATTTTTGACAATATGTTTGACACTTGCATTGTTGTCAAGTGTCAATTGAATAGAAAAACTGTTTGAAATTAAAACTTTCCAACAGCGTAATGTCACGTGGCAAAGTGTAAACTAAAGTGTGTACACCATAGTGTACATGTAGCAAGGTTCTTACCGATTGACCTTTGCTATTTGTACAATTATTTTTGACACGTTGGCTGATACTTGCATTGTTGTGAAGTGTCAATTCGGTGGAAAAATTGTTTAAAATTTAAACTGTCCAACGGGATAATATCAAGAGGCAAAGTGTAAACTAAAGTTTATACCATAGTGTACGTGTCGAATGGTTCTTATCGATTGAAGTCTGCTATTTGTACACTAATTTTTGACACCTTGTTTGACGCTTGCATTGTTATCAAGTGTCAATTGGATGCAAAAGCTATTTGAAATTTAAACAGTCAAACAGGGTATTGTTACGTGGCAAAGTGTAAATAAAAGTGTTCACCATAATGTACGTGTTGTAAGGTTCTTACCAATTGAACTTTGCTATTTGTACACTAATATTTGACACATTCTTTGATAGTTGAATTGTTGTCAAGTGTCAATTGGATGGGAAACGGTTTTAAATTTAAACTGTCCAAAGGGGTAATGTCACGTGGCAAAGTGTAAACTAAAGTGTGCACCATAGTGTACGTATAGCAAGGTTCTTACCAATTGAATTTTGCTATTTGTACACTGATTTTTGGACACGTTGTTTTACAATTGTATTGTTATCAAATTTCAATTAGATGGGAGAACGGTTTCAAATTTAAACTATCCAACATAGTAATGTCACGTGTCAAAGTGTAAACTAAAGTGTAAACTATAGTGTACATGTAGCAAGGTTCTTACCAATTGAACTTTGCTATTTGTACACTGAATTTTGACATGTTGTTTGACACTTGCATTGTTGTCAAGTGTCAATTCGATGGGAAAACTGCTTGAAATTTTAATTGTCCAATAGGGTAATGTCACGTGACAAAGTGTAAACTAAAGTGTACACCATAGTGTATATGTCTCAAGGTTCTTACCGATTGAACTTTGCTATTGGTACACTTATTTTTGACACGTTGTTTGAGACTTGCTTTGTTGTCAAGTGTCAATGGGGTGAGAAAATTGTTTAAAATTTAAACTATCCAATAGGGTAACGTCAAGAGGAAAAGTATAAACTAAAGTGTACACCATAGTGTGCATGTCGCAACACTAATTTTTGACACGTTTTTTGACAATTGTATTGTTGTCAAGTGCTAATTATATGTGAAAATTGTTGGAAATTTAAATTGTCAAACATGGTAATGTCACGTGGTAAAGTGTAAACTAAAGTGTGCACCATTGTGTATGTGTAGCAAGGTTCTTATCGGTTGAACTTTGCTACTTGTACACTGATTTTTGACACGTTGTTTGACACTTGCATTGTTGTCAAGTGTCAATTGGCTGAGAAAATTATTTGAAATTTAAAATGTCTAATAGGGTAATGTCACGAGGCAAGGTGTAAGCTATAGTGTACACGATAGTGTACAAGTAACACGGTCCTTACCGATTGATCTTTGCTATTTGTACACTGATTTTTGACATGTTGTTTGATACTGCATTGTTGTGAAGTGTCAACTGGTGCAAAAATTGTTCAAAATTTAAACTGTCAAACAGTCTAATGTCAAGAGGTAAAGGGTAAACTAAAGTGTACACCATAGTTTACATGTCGCACGGTTCTTACCGATTAAACTTTGCTATTTGTACATTGATTTTTGACAAGTTGTTTGACACTTGCATTGTTGTCATGTGTCAACTGGATGCAAAAATTGTTTGAAATTTAAACTGTCAAACACTGCAATGTCAAGAGGCAAAGTGTAAACTAAAGTGTACACCATAGTACCGATTGAACTTTACTATTTGTACAATGATTTTTGACACATTGTTTGACACTTGCATTGTTGTCATGGGTCAACTGGATGCGAACATAGTTTGAAATTTAAACTGTCAAACACGATAATGTCACGTGGCCGAGTGTAAACTAAAGTGTACAGCATAGTGTAAATGTAGCAAGGTTCTTATCGATTGAACTTTGCTATTTGTACGCTGATTTTTGACACGTTATTTGATACTTGCATTGTTGCCACATGTCAATTGGATGGAAAATTTGTTTGAAATTTAAACTGTCCAACAGGATAATGTCATGTGGCAAAGTGTAAATTATAGTGTACAAGTAGCACGGTCCTTACCGATTGAACATTGCTATTTGTACACTGATTTTTGACACGCTGTTTGACACCGCATTGTTGTCATGTGTCAACTGGGGCAAAAATTGTTCGAAATTTAAACTGTCAAATAGTCTAATGTCAAGAGGCAAAGTGTAAACTAAAGTGTACAGCATAGTTTACATGTCACAAGGTTCTTACCGATTAAACTTTGCTATTTGTACACTTATTTTTGGCACGTTTTTTAACACTTGCACTGTTGTCATGTGTCAACTGGATACGAAAATTATTTCAAATTTAAACTGTCAAACAGTGTAATGTCAAGAGGCAAAGTGTAAACTAAAGTGTACACCATAGTACTGATTGAACTTTACTATTTGTACACTGATTTTTGACACGTTGTTTGATACTTGTATTATTGTCATGTGTCAACTGGATGCGAAAATAGTTTGAAATTTAAACTGTCAAACAGGGTAATGTCACGTGGCCGAGTGTAAATTAAAGTGTGCAGCATAGTGTAAATGTAGCAAGGTTCTTACCGATTGAACCTCGCTATTTGTACACTGATTTTTGACACGTTATTTGATACTTGCATTGTTGCCAAGTGTCAATTGGATGGAAAATTGTTTGAAATTTAAACTGTCCAACCGGGTGACGTCACGTGGCAAAGTGTAAACTAAAGTGTACACCATAATGTACATATAGCAAGGTTCCTACCGATTGAACTTTGTTATTTGCACACTGATTTTTGAAACGTTGTTTAACACTTGCATTGTTGTCAAGGGTCAATTTGGTCCGAACACTATTTGAAATTTAAACTATCAAACAGGGTAATGTAACGTGGCAAAGTGTAAACTAATGTGTGCACCATAGTATACGAGTAACAAGATTCTTATCGATTGAACTTTGCTATTTGTACACTGATTTCTGACACGTTGTTTGACACTTGCATTGTTGGCAAGTGTCAATCAGATGAGAAAATTATTTGAAATTTAAACTATCCAACACGATAATGTCACGTGGTAAAGTGTAAACAAAAGTGTACACCATAGTGTACATGAAGCAAGGTTCTTACCGATTGAACTTTGCTATTTGTACATTGATTTTTGACAAGTTGTTTAACACATGCATTTCTTACCGATTGAAATTTTCTATTTGTACACTGATTTTTGACACGTTGTTTGACACTTCCATTGTTGACAAGTCTATTGGATAGGAAAACAGTTTGAAATTTAAACTATCCAACGGGGTAATGTCATGTGGCAAAGTGTAAACTAAAGTGTACATGTCACAAGGTTCTTACCGATTGAACTTTGCTATTAGTACACTGATTTTTGACACGTTGTTTAACACTTGAATTGTTGTCAAGTGTCAATTAGATGCGAATATTGTTTGAAATTTATACTGTCAAATAGGGTAATGTCACGTGGCAAAGTGTAAACTAAAGTTTGTACCATAATGCACGTGTAGTAAAGTCTTACTAATTGAACTTTGCTATTTGTACGCTGATTTTTGACACGTTGTTTGACACTTGCATTGTTGTCAAGTGTCAATTGTACAGGAAAACTGTTTGAAATTAAATCTGTCCAATAGGGTAATGTCACGTGGCAAAGTGTAAACTAAAGTGTGTATACCATAGTGTACGTGTAGCAAGGTTCTTACCGATTGAACTTTGCTATTTGTACACTTATTTTTGACAGTTGTCTACACTTGGATTGTATTCAAGTGTTAATTGGGTGGAAAATTGTTTAAAATTTAAACTGTCTAACGGGTTAATATCAAGAGGCAAAGTGTAAACTAAAGTTTACACCATAGCGTACATGTCGAATGGTTCTTATCGATTGAAGTTTGCTATTTGTACACAGATTTTTAACACGTTGTTTGACACTTGCAATGTTATCAAGTGTCAATTGGATGCAAAAACTGTTTGAAATTTAAATAGTCAAAGAGGGTATTGTTGCGTGGCAAAGTGTAAACAAAAGTGTGCGCCATAGTGTACATGCAACAAAGTTCTTACCGATTGAACTTTGCTATTTGTACACTGATATTTAACACGTTCTTTGATAGTTGCATCATTGCCAAGTGTCAATTGGATTGGAAAACGGTTTCAAATTTAAACTGTCCAAGGGGTAATGTCACGTGGCAAAGTGTAAACTAAAGTGTACACTATAGTGTACATGTAGCAAGGTTCTTACAGGTTGAACTTTGCCATTCATACACTGATTTTTTACAGGCTTTTTGACACTTGTATTGTTGTCAAGTGTCAATTCGATGAGAAAACTGTTTAAAATTTAAACTATACAATAGGGTAATGCCATTTGAAAAAATGTAAACAAAAGTGTACACCATAGTGTACATGTCTCATGGTTCTTACCGATTGAAGTTTGCTATTGGTTCGCTGATTTTTGACACATTGTTTGACACTTGTATTTTTGTCAAGTGTCAATTGGATGAGAAAACTATTTAAAATTTAAACTATCCAACAAGGTAATGTCAAGAGGCAAAGTGTAAACTAAAGTGTACACCATAGTGTACATGTCGCAAGTTTCTTACCGATTGAATTTTGCTATTTGTACACTGATTTTTGACCTATTGTTTGACACTTGTAATGTTATCAAGTGTTAATTAGATGCGAAAACTGTTTGAAATTTAAACTGTCAAATAGGGTAATGTCACGTGGTAAAGTGTAAACTAAAGTGTGCACCATAGTGTACGTGTAGCAAGGTCATACCGATTGAACTTTGCAATTTGTACACTGATTTTGAAACGTTGTTTGACACTTGTATTGTTGTCAAGTGTCAATTGGAGGCAAAGTGTAAATGTCGCAAGGTTCTTACAGATTGAAGTTTGCTATTTGTACACTGATTTTTTACCTGTTGTTTGGCACTCGCGATGTTGTCAAGTGTCAATTAGATCTGAAAATTATTTGAAATTTAAACTGTCAAACAGGGAAATGTCACGTGGAAAAGTGTAAACTAAAGTGTGCACCATAGTGTACGGGTAGCAAGGTTCTTACCGACTAAACTTTGCTATTTGTACACGGATTTTTGACACGTTATTTGACACTTGCATTGTTGTCATGTGTCATTTCAATGGGGAACTGTTTAAAATTTAAATTTTACAGTAGGTTAATGCCACGTGACAAAGTGTAAACTAAAGTTTACACCATAGTGTACTTGTCTCAAGGTTCTTACCGATTGAACTTTGCTATTGGTACACTGATTTTTGACACGTTGTTTGACACTTACATTGTTGTCAAGTGTCAATTGAATGGGAAAATTGTTTGACTTCAAACTATCCTACAGGGTAATTTCAAGAGGCAAAGTTTAAACTAACGGGTACACCATAGTGTACATGTCGCAAGGTTCTTACCGATTGAATTTTGCTATTTGTTCACTGATTTTGACCTAATTTTTGACACTTGCATTGTTGTCAAGGGTCAATTAGATGTGAGAACTATTTGAATTTTAAACTGTTAAACAGGGTAATGTCACGTGGCAAAGTGTAAACTAAAGTGTGCACCGTAGTGTACGTGCAGCAAGGTTCTTACAGATTGAACTTCGCTATTTGTACACTAATTTTTGACACGTTGTTTGACACTTGCATTGTGGTCAAGTGTCAATTCGATGGGGAAATCATTTAAAATTGAAACTGTACAATAGGTTAATGTTACGTGAAAAAGTGTAAACTAAAGTGTACACCATAGTTTACATGTCTCAAGGTTCTTACCGATTGAACTTTGCTACTGGTACACCGATTTTCGACACATTGTTTGTCACTTGCATTGTTGTCAAGTGTCAATTGGATGGGAAAACTATTTGAAATTTAAACTGTCCAACAGGGTAATGTCACGTGGAAAACTGTAAACTGAAGTGTACACCATAGTGTACATGTTGCAAGGTTCTTACCGGTTGAACTTTGCTATTTGTACACTTATTTTTGACACGTTGTTTGACACTTGTATTGTTGTTAGCAGTTAATTGGATGCAAAAATTGTTTGAAATTCAAACTCTCAAATAGGGCAATGTCACATGGCAAAGTGTAAACAAAAGTGTGCACTACAGTGTACGTGTAGAAAGGTTCTTACCGATTGAACTTTGTTATTTGTACACTAATTTTTGACATGTTGTATGAAACTTGCATTGTTGTCAAGTGTCAATTCAATAAGAAAATTGTTTGAAATTTAAGCTGTCCAGCAGGGTAATGTCACATGGCAAAGTGTAAACAAAAGTGTGCACTATAGTGTGCATGTAGCAAGGTTCTTACTGATTGAACTTTGCTATGTGCACACTGATTTTTGACATGTTGTTTGAAACTTGCATTGTTGTCAAGTGTCAATTGGATGGGAAAATTGTTTGAAATTTAAATTGTCCAACAGGGTAATGTCACGTGGCAAAGTGTAAACTAAAGTGTACATCATAGTGTACATGTTGCAACGTTCTTACCGATTGAACTTTGCTATTTGTACACTGATTTATGGCACGTTGTTTGACACTTGCATTGTTGTCAAATGTCAATTGGATGGGAAAATTGTTTGAAATTTAAACTGTCCAACAAGGTAATGTCACTTGCAAAGTGTGAACTATAGTGCACACCATAGTGTACATGTAGCATGGCCCATACCAATTGAACTTTGCTATTTGTATACTAATTTTTGATACATTGTTTAACACTTGCATTGTTGTCAAGTGTCGATTGGATGGGAAAACTTTTTGAAATTTAAACTGTCTGAAAGAGATATGTCATGTAGCAAAGTGTAAACTAAAGCATACAACATAGTGTACATAAACACAAGGTTCTTACCGATTGAACTTTGCTATTTGTACATCAATTTCTGACACGTTGTGTAGAACTCCAAATAATTCTAGACACCTTAGTGGCACTAAGACATGGATATTGGATGACTAAAGTATACTTCTGATTTTTAGTCTCATTTGAGACCCATTTTCGACATAGGAAACATTCGATTTGGAAAATGATATCTAAATAAAAGTTGTAGCTCTTTGAGTTAGATTTCCAATGCACTTTGAATTACCTCAATCGGATATCGACAGAAGAAGTTATGATAGAAACACTGAAAGCTGTGCAGTGTCAACTGGTCGACCGAAACTGCTTGAAATGAAAATTCTCGTTTTTCTCTAGAATTTAAATATTTATTTTCATCAATTATTTTCTCAAAGGGCCACCCACGTTTTTGGCAATAAAAATCCCGCTAAATTGAAGCATTTAACCTCAAACTTAAATGGCACCCATGTTTTCTCTCATAAATGAAATTTGACCCTTCATTTGCTTTAAATTATGGGATATTTACCTATAAATAGAGACCTCATTTCACTCATTTTTCTCACACCAAAAGCAAGAGTTTTTACATACTAAAGAAAGAGTTTCAAAGAGAGAAAAAGAGAGTGAGGAAAACTATTTTTCCTTGAAGTTTAAGAAGTGTTTTCAAACATCAATTCTCAACGGTTTTCAGACATCCAAGGAGTGCATTTCTTTCAACGTCCAAGTTTCATCGAAATTTTCAATCCAAGTTCTCAAAGTTTCAAAAGCATCAATCAAGGTAGGTAGAGATGCAATGTGTTTAACCGTGTTAAGTTATAAGTTTCGATTCATGTTAATGTTTGTATGTCAAATGGTACTCCGGTACGGCATATCTGTCACACCCCAAATATATACAGATAACCATACTAATTCCTATGTCGAAATGATATTGGTAACTCGATCTAGACATAAAATTTAGATATACTTTTTTTTAATAAAATGAAACGAGCATTTGCACAATTATGTCCCTATTTGTTAACTTCAAATCACCTGTGATGATCATATATTATATCAAAATCAACGATCACATAACCATAATCCAACACGTATGTTCTAAGGTTATAAACACATCTATAGGCCATTTCAAAAGTTATACAAGATAGGACCCCCAAAATACGACACAATAGAGTGTAAGCTCAAAACAATAGCCCACAAAATAACCCTACAGGTTGTCATCCATGTACATTGATTTTTGGAATCCCGTAAGAGCTCCACAGCTAGTCGTGCCCTCTACATAGTTTCATGCTCACCTACAATGTAAGAACTACATAAACCAATGCTTAGTAAGCAAGAATCATGCATGTCATGAGTATGAGTAACAAGGATATGTGACACCATGTCATTTACTTTAAACATCATGCTAAAGATGCATCATATTCCAATATTCATCAAAGTCAACTCGAAATTATTTCATTTGAAATATTTCATTTCATTGGGCCCTTAACCCACCAACTATGCACCGGATAGAGCTCTGCATAATATCAATTTTAATAATCAAGTGGCCAATATGAAATCAACACTGGCGAGTGGACCATCCTCTCGTGACCACTAGAGGCCCATCCCCTAACTACCCCTATGATCACCCAAGAAGTCTCCCACCCGGCAGCGCCAATAATCATAACAAGGGCATAGTCGAGTGGTCCGCCCTTCCATGATCACCAAAGGCCCATCCCCTGTCTACCATTGCAATCACCCAGGAAGTATCATCCGCGATGCCAAACATTTCACATAAGCATGCCTCACATGCCTCGGTGCTCTAGTAGTGGTCAATATAACATTTATAAAGAAAACTTACTTTGAAATCATGTTTTGCATGCAAAGTTTTCAACCATGATCATATGTTGTGCATGCCAACAAAAATGCTCATGAATGACATGCTTAATGGAAGTTGATGTCAATGTATTTTGCAACCGCATACTCAATGATCGTAATCATCATATAGGGTGCAACGAGCTTTCTTATCAAAGTATGAAAATATCCTAACATCACTATACCACAAATGCTAGGTTCTTGTATCGTAGTTACAAATGGATTTTTACTTACCTTTTTGCCCTTGTGTGTGCACAAGCTCCTACGGAGATTATATCACTTTCCTTTTTCACTCAACGTTGGAAAATCACCTGTATTACCATTTAATATTAAAGACAATCCTCCATTTAATAACCTTAAAACACACAAAATCCCAAAATACTTCCATTCACGTCAAAATAATTTAAACGAATTCATTATTCAAGTTACTAACGGCATTACAATCTCGTCCCATAAGTCTCATTTTTCCTCGAGTCCAATTACCAACATCAACATCATCCAATTGTTGTCAACAACCTAATACTCCTTAGAATCTATTTTCTAGGCCCAAGAGATAATTAATTTACATGTAAAGGTTGAAATCATATTAAATACATAAATGGACAGAACCTGTTTTTCAGGTTTCATCACCGTCCAACTACTTTTCCAATCCGTTTTCACCCCCTTATCCATATCCAATCCGTTTCTATAACATGTATGTGAAGGCAATAATGCTCTAAAGTCGTGACAAATCAAGTGTTCTCAGCATCAAAATAGTCCATTTCCATAACATCAAAATCAGGTAGTTTTCATTGTGATAACTTTCGGTTTCCATCCCAGGCTATTAGAAGACCATTTATATCCTTCTAAATCCCATATAACAACATTCATTTACATAGATACAAGTTATATCTTCAGTATTATCCAAAATCAAAGTTTAAACCATCCAAATTCATCAATCAACACATCTCTATTCCTATTGGTTTCTTTCAGGTTCTTGTACTCAATTACCCCTCTCTTTTGCCATCATAAAATCATAAACAACCCTTATACTTAGCGTCAAGTAAGTTTATAGTTTAAAAATATTATAAAACAAGCAAAAGAACTAAAGAAAAACTTCAAAACCGTGAGCTAAACTCACCTATCCAGAAATTCAATTTCAGCTCCTTGTTTCTGCTTCTCTCTTTTACCTTTTGCTTTCTCTTTGAATTGGTGGTCAATTGGGGATAATTTGTAAGACTAAACATGTTTTTAGGAGGTGTATATAAAGTCTTCAAGATGCTGGAGACGTGACTCTTCCTTAAGGATTAAGAAAATATGGGGTGCAGCCAAGTGTTTAGCATGAGGTGGTCTTTTCCTACTATATTTGACTTTTCTCTTGGACTATTTAACTTATATTGATTTATAAGATATATATATATATCTATCTATATTAAATAAAAAGAGGTAGGAGACGTGCTATATATCTTAAGGATGAAGGGATTGAGTGTTAAAATGACAACTATCCCAAGCATGAGGTGCCAAGCACAACGTGTCTTCATTGCAGCCATACTTGATTTTCAACCATTATATTTGGATCCATTTATGATTATAAGATATATATTCATCCTATAATAAGTGCTTAAGGAGTAGTACACAAGATTGATGCCTTAAGGTTGGGTGTTAAAATGATAAATATTTAAAGCATGAGGTGTTCAAGCATGAGGTGGTCACTAGTAAAAAAATCTGATTTTATATCTATCTTTGTAGGTATAAATCAAGTATCCTGGGCTTATGTTATTGTGTTTACAATCCATTTCACTTGCCCTAAGTTCCCAAAATATTTTATAGAGCGAATTTGATGCGAACCCCATAGCAACGTTGACTACGAAACCCACAACGAGATTGACGAACCCAAGAAAGCCAAATTAATCCAAGAGTTTAGGATTAACCCAAAAGAAAGTCGAACAAAAAAATCCAACAAGAACGATGCTTGAAAGACCCCTCGATCACGTAATCCAAGAATTAAATCCGATTGTTTGAACGCCACAAGTTAACACTTGATAAGTTCGAAATTGTTTAATGAAGAACGATGAAGAGAAGACAATACGTCTCACTTTTAATTCAATGTCAATAATGTCAAAAGGTTTTTAACAATTGAATGGAAACTCCTATTTATACTAAACCTAAAAACTAGGTAGAAAATCGTGCAAAAGTCGAGTATAATCTCCAAAATATGGAAAAGAATCAAAATCTAACAAAATATAGAAAATTGCCAAAATTGGAAAATTCGCCAAATTTTTGGCCTGTGCGGCCGCATTGTGTAAATCCATGCGGTTGCATGGTTCAACTGAAATTGTACTTTTGGTTTTCGGTATGCATGTGTGCGGCCGCATGTGGTTTTGCCTGTACGGCCGCATGGTGTTGTCTTTCGCCTCCGCTTACGTCGCTTGGTAACAAATTGATCCAAGTTGATTCGGCCTTCGACCCGAACATGAAAGTTGTTCCATTTTGAGTCCAGAACATGGTTCCATCAATGGTTTCTTGAACAAGCAATCTCGTCGCTTGTTTCACTTGCTTTGCTCTTGATCGCGTCATTGGTCCGCCATCGACTATCAACGGGTCTCGTCTTGCACTTGCCTTCATCGGGCTTGACTCCTGGATCATATCATCCCCTCCCTCTTCAAAAGGATTCGTCCTCAAATCTGAACCTGCATCAAATAGAGAGAGATCAGTTACATTAAAAGTAGCTGAAACATTGTACTCACCTGGAAGGTCCAACTTGTAAGCATTGTCGTTTATCTTTTCAATCACTTGAAATGGACCATCGCCCCTCGATTGTAACTTGGACTTTCTTTGCTCCAGAAACCGTTCTTTCCTAAGGTGCACCCAAACCCAATCTCTTGGCTCGAATGTCGCGCGCTTCCTACCTTTGTTCGCCTGCGACGCAACCAACTTACTTTTGTTTTCAATTTGCACTTTTACCTTTTCATGGAGTGACTTAATCAATTCCGCCTTCTTTTTGCCATCTAAACTACCACGTTCATTCACAGGTAAAGGAATTAAATCCAAAGGAGTTAGTGGATTAAAACCATATACAATTTCAAATGGAGAATATGATGTAGTAGAGTGAACAGCTCGATTGTATGCAAATTCAACAAATGGTAGACACTCCTCCCAACACTTCAAATTTTTATTGATTACTGTGCGTAACAATTATGTCATAGTCCTATTCACTACCTCGGTCTGCCCATCTGTTTGTAGGTGACAAGTTGTGGAAAATAGTAACTTAGTGCCTAACTTAACCCAGAAAACTCTCCAAAAGTGACTCAAAAATTTGACATCCCGATCCGACATTATACTTCTAGGAACCCCATGTAAAAGCACAATCTCTTTAAAGAATAAGTCAGCAATATTCATGGCATCGTCAGTTTTGTTACATGGTATAAAATGTGCCATTTTGCTGAACCTATCTACAACCACAAAAATAGAATCCCGACCTCTCTTAGTCCTAGGTAAACCCAAAACAAAGTCCATCGAGATATCAACCCAAGGCTCACTAGGTGTAGGTAAAGGTGTGTACAAACCTTATGGTAAAACCTTAGATTTAGCCTTTTTACAACCTATGCATCGACTACAAATTCGCTCAACATCACTTTTCATCTTAGGCCAATAAAAATGCTCCTTCAATACATCTAAAGTCTTTTGAACCCCAAAGTGTTCCATCAATCCTCCACTATGTGCCTCCCTTGCTAACAATTCTCGAATAGAACAATTAAGAACATATAACCTATTTTTCCAAAATAAATACCCCTCATACCTAAAGAACCTATCAACCGCCTCCTTAATGCATGACAAATAAATATCCGAAAAATCAACATCCTTTTCATATAATTCCTTAATATGTTCAAACCCAAGTAACTTAGAATGAAGAGTAGTTAGCAATACGTACCTTAGAGACAACGCATCCGCCACCACACTTTCCTTACCTTGTTTATACCGAATGACGTATGGAAAGGTCTCAATGAATTCCATCCATCATGCAAGCCTCTTGTTCAATTTACCTTGTCCCCACAAGTGCTTTAGTGACTCATGATCGGTGTGTATTACGAACTCCTTCGACCATAGATAATGTTGCCAAATCTCCAAAGCTCGAACAAGTGCATAAAGTTCTTTGTCATATGTAGGATAATTTAAAGCAGCTCCACTCAATTTCTCGCTAAAGTATACAATAGGCCTCTGATCCTGTATTAAAACTGCTCCAATCCCTATTCCTGATGCATCACACTCAATCTCGAATATTTTGTCAAAATTAGGTAATGCCAAAACAAGTGCTTCACACAATCTACCTTTAATAGTATTAAATGCAAGTTCCTGTTCATCACCCCAGTGAAAACCTATACTCTTTTTAACTACTTCCGTGAGTGGTGCGGTGATAGTGCTAAAATCCTTCACAAATCGCCTATAAAAACTAGCCGAACCATGAAAACTCCTAACTTTCGTTATGCTTTTAGGTGTCGGCCAATCTCTAATAGCTTTTATCTTTTCACCGTCTACTTCTACCCCATTAGCACTAACCACAAATCCAAGAAATATAACTCTATCCATACAAAATGTGCATTTCTTAAGATTAACATAGAGTTGTTCTTTCCTTAAAACAATTAGCACACATTTTAAATGTTCCAAATGCTCTCCTAGGTTTTTGCTATAGATTAAGATGTCGTCAAAATAAACCACAAAAAATTTTCCTATAAAAGCACGTAAAACATGATTCATTAAATGCATAAAAGTGCTAGGTGCATTTGTGATTCCAAATGGTATAACCAACCATTCATATAAACCATATTTAGTTTTAAAAGCCGTTTTCCATTCATCACCCTCCCGCATACGATTTGATGATACCCGCTTTTTAAATCAATTTTAGAAAATATGCAAGAACCATGTAATTCATCAAGCATGTCATCTAACCTAGGTATAGGGTGACGATACTTTACCGTTATGTTGTTGATAGCCCTACAATCTACGCACATTCGCCATGTTCCGTCCTTTTTTGGTATAAGCAAAACCGGTACCGCACAAGGACTCATACTTTCCCTCACGTATCCTTTGCTCATCAATTCCTCCACTTGTTTTTGAAGCTCCTTGGTTTCCTCGGGATTACTTCGATAAGCCTGTCGATTTGGAATGACAGCTCCGAGTATGAAGTCAATTTGATGTTCAATGCCTCAAATAGGCGGCAATCCACTTGGTGCATCCTCCGAAAATACATCGTCGAATTCCTGCAACAACGACTTAGCCAAACTAGGGAGGGGTGGGTTAGTTTCCTCAAAATTGAGGAGTGATTCCATATAAACGAACAAGATCATCTCTTTCCTCTCAACTACCACCCTCCTCAAATCACTCTCTTTTACAAAGAAATTCGCTCGTGTTTTCTCTCTTCTCTCGGGGCACTCTCTTTCTTTTCTCTCTTGTGATTGCTCTCTCTTTTCCTCTCTAATGGCTATCTCAACATTTTCTCTCTTTGCCTCCAACTCACTATTTGCTCTCATTTTTTCTAACTCTTTTGCTCTCCTTAATTGGTCCTCATAGACTTGCGCCGGTGTTAATGGCACAAGAGTAATGGTCCTTCCATCCTTAATGAAACTATATCGATTTTTGTACCCATCATGCATAGCTTTCCTATCATATTGCCATGGTCGCCCCAATAAAATATGTCCTGCTTGCATTGGCACCACATCACACACTAACTTATCCTTATAACTCCCAATTGATAAATTAATTAACACTTTTCGATTCACCCTCACCTCGCCACTCTCATTCAACCATTGCAATTTATAAGGTCTCGGGTGTCTCAACAATGTTAAACCCAATTTTTCTACAAGAGATACGCTAGCTACATTAGTGTAACTAACACCATCAATTATAACACTACATACCGTATTGTTGACGTGGCATCGAGTGTGGAAAATGTTCTCCCGTTGCAACTCCAAGTCATCCGCTTTGACGTGAGTAGTGAGAGCTCACCTTGTGACTAATAGATCCCCAACCGGCCCTTCAACTTTTTCTTCTTCACTAACACCCTCCAACGTCGGCATGTCAACAAACTCGGCATCACTATCGCTCACAATCTGTCCATTACCCTGCAACACCATCGCCCGTTTGTTTGGGCATTGAGAAGCAATATGCCCGTTCCCAAACACCTAAAACATTTGATGTCCCCATTACACGATGGTTGTGCCTCCGATTTTGATATTGGCTTGCTAGCATTTTCATCCTTGCCCTTTTGCCAATCATTTTTACCTCTAAGTGCAGCCCCATTTTTGTTGTTGTCATCCCACTTCGATTTCCATGTTGGATTAAGAGTCAAAGTACCTAACGGTTGACTAGGCATCCCCTTCCTCTTCAATTGCCTCTCGACCTTCATTGCCACATGTAACATGTCCTTGATTTCCACATAATTTTGCAACTCTACAACATTTGTAATATCCCGATTTAACCCATTCAAGAACCGTGCCATGGTAGCTTCCCGATCTTCCTCCACATTAGCCAGAATCATAAGAATTTCCATCTCCTTGTGATAATCCTCTACGCTTTTCGATCCTTGGTACAAACCTTGCAATTTTTTATGGATTTCCCTATAATAGTGACTCGGAACAAACCTCCTCCTCATCCCAAGTGCTAATTGGCCTTTCCGGACCCCTACACCGTGATGTCAGTACTTGATCCCACCAAGATATCGCGTAATCCACAAATTCAAGCACCGCCAATTTTACCTTTTTCTCCTCCGACTAATTATAGCACTCGAAAATCATCTCAACCTTTCTTTCCCAATCTAAATATGCTTCCGGGTCGCTTCTCCCCTTAAATTGCGGAATAGTCATTTTAATACTTCCCAAATTTCCATCTACTTCATCTCCCAAGTTATTTCTACCCCATCTTTCCATCCTATCGCCCCTATGCCTCGCTCGACCCATATCAATGTCATTTTCATCAAAATCATCCTCATTACTACGATACTCATCCCGCCTTCCTCTCCTAGATTCATGCCTACCCGGCCCCCTAACATTAGACATCTCCACTTGTCCCCGGCTAAGATTAGCAATTGTAGTATCCATTTGTGCCATCCATTTCCCTTGCCTATCCACCTTCTCCCTAACATCACCAAGTACCCTTTCAAATCTCCTTATCATGTCCTTCGATGTATTGTTGTCATTACCATTTCAGCTTGAATTAGAACCTTCTCTTTTCGACATCATATCGCACAATTTTTTTATACCTCACAAAGATTTCACTCGAAAAACACTCACTATGGCTTTTTCCCTCTATTAAACTCACCACTCGGCCTTTTACCACTCAAAGTCTCCCTCCAAGCACTTCAAAGAACCAAGTGAACTAAATCAATTATTTTACCGGCAATTCAAACAAACCAAATATTAATCAAAGACCACGAGACTCAAAGGACTTGAATAAGTGGAATAGATGAATGTTTTGACACGAATATGTAAATAAACTCAAAAAAAGAATGACAGACTCGAACCCAATTGAATATCCCAAAAATCAAACACAATGTAGGAATTGTTGTTGGTAGAAAAAAACACAAAATCAAACAATGATATCAATTTTTTTTTTATATATATGTTTTTTTGTTTTTTGTGAACAATACTTCGAGATGAACAGTACCTCGAATGTACAGTAACCCTTTTTTTCGTTTTTGTACTCCTTGATGAAAGAAGGTGAGTAAACTACCAACAACTCAACAAAATGATGAAAAGAAAACAAGAATGAAGAAAAACTAAGAAAGAAAAATTAACGACCCAAACAAATAAAAAAAAGATATAACCTTCAATTAATTTGGAGCCAAAGCTCTGATACCAACTGATGCGAATCCCGTAGCAACGTTGACTACGAAACCCACAACGAGATTGACGAACCCAAGAAAATCAAATTAATCCAAGAGTTTAGGATTAACCCAAAAGAAAGTCGAACTAAAAAACCCAACAAGAACGACGCTTGAAAGACCCCTTGATCACGCAATCCAAGAATTAAATCCGATTGTTTGAACGCCACAAGTTAACACTTGATAAGTTCAAAATTGTTCAATGAAGAACGATGAAGAGAAGACAATACGCCTCACTTTTAATTCAATGTCAATAATGTCAAAAAGTTTTTAACAATTGAATGGAAACTCCTATTTATACTAAACCTAAAAACTAGGTGAAAAATCGTGCAAAAGTCGAGTATAATCTCCAAAATATGGAAAAGAATCAAAATCTAACAAAATATGGAAAATTGCCAAAATTGGAAAATTCGCCAAATTTTTGGCCTGTGCGGCCGCATGGTGTAAATCCATGCGGTCGCATGGTTCAATTAAAATTACACTTTTGGTTTTCGGTATACATGTGTGCGGCCGCATGTGGGTTGCATGTTTCAATTGAAATTGCACTTTTGGTTTTCGGTATGCATGTGTGCGGCCGCATGTGGTTTTGCCTGTGCGGCCGCAAGGTGTTGTCTTCAGCCTCCGCTTTCGTCGCTTGATAACAAATTGATCCAAGTTGATTCGGCATTCGACCTGAACATGAAAGTTGTTCCATTTTGAGTCCCGAACATGGTTCCATCAATGGTTTCTTGAACGAGCAATCCCATCGCTTGTTTCACTTACTTTGCTCTTGATCGCGTCATTGGTCTGCCATCGACTATCAACGGGTCTCATCTCGTACTTGCCTTCGTCGGGCTTGACTCCTTGATCATATCATAGTTCCTCAATCGTTCATTTAATTACTTACTCGATTGACACCCCATTCTCAACCAATTTTATCAAATCACACCTCGATATTTATAATGTCATATGAGACATTTATTATCGCATCATGATCATGTTCCTTTATGTATCATGTCTCAAATATGTCAATTACCTATCTAGGGTTTAAGGTGGTCTCGATCAACCGAATAGAAAGCTTGAACTTTTGTCGATACCGATTTTCGATCTTTTTGATATTCCATTTCTTATTAAGCCAATCTCCAACATTTAGTTAACCAAATTTTCTATCATAGCTCAATACAAAATTCAAAACCTAGGTCTAGGAGTCGAAGACTAAAATCTTAAAATATCCATAATCGAATGCATCATTTTAAGATAAAGTAATTAAGAAAACTAATGCAAGTAACATTGTGAATAGCATGAATCATATTGGCCAAATATATAACAGGAAGTTTGGGGTATTACAATATCCCTCTATATTAATGGTTGTATGTCAAATGGTACTTCGGTACAGCACACCCCTCTATGTTGAAGAAATGTTCGTATGTCAAATGGTGCCCTCAGGTACGGCATACCCCTTCATGTCAAATGGTGCTTCCGGGTACGGCATGTATGAAAAGTTATAAAGTTAATGTTTTGAAATGTATAGCTTGATCACGAATGCACCTATGACACCTATTGAGTTTTTCAACTCACGGGTTTAATCCCATCTCTACAGATTGAAGGAATTCTACCTCGAGCATGGATGGAGGAGAAGATGGAGAGTGATGCAACGAGCCCATGGAAATCCGGTGAATAAGTTATTTGGATTTATTTTTATGAAATGTTTTCCAATGTTATTTTTTTTAAAGTTTTGAATAACGTAGAATGCGAGAACAAGTTATGTTTTCTTCAAATAAATTACATTTTACTGTTTTGAAAAATGATTCAGTGTTTTTT
Source organism: Olea europaea var. sylvestris (assembly GCF_002742605.1). Taxonomy (NCBI): domain Eukaryota; kingdom Viridiplantae; phylum Streptophyta; class Magnoliopsida; order Lamiales; family Oleaceae; genus Olea; species Olea europaea. The sequence continues at coordinate 1,261,384 of NW_019264345.1, read as the reverse complement.
TTTTAAAAGTATTTGAAGTATTGTTATTTAAATTAATATCCGAAGATGTAAGCTTCCGCTAAAACGTATACACTTGTTACTAAACCGTGGGTTAAGATAAGTAAAGTAACTAGCATTCCAGTCCAGTAGGGGTCGGGACGTTACAGTGTGGTATCAGAGCACGGTTTAGTCGGTTCTGTAGACCAAGTATATTTAAAAAAAATGGTTTAGCCGGTTCTGTAGACCAAGTATTTTTTTAAACAAAAGGAAAATAAAAAGTTTAAGGTACTTCATGGCATCGTGCGTCCATCCATCAATCTCATCCTATGGCCCAGGTATGTTCATGTTTAAAGTTAATGATTATGTTTATGTTATGATGCTTTGATATGATTTAGAGATGTGTTATTTAAAGATATGTAATGGACTTGGGCAAAAGCTAAGGGCATAAAGGGAATTGCATGATATGAAAGTTTAAATATTTGCATGTTTTCTTTAAGCAAAGAAAAAGTATGATGTATGTGAAAATGCAACGGATATGGCTCATAGAATGGCTAGGGCATATAGAGAACCATTGAACCGTAGAATTACTATTCATTCCTATGAAAACTATGTAACTGATCCGACCCGACCGCTTAAATAACATGTGTATGAAATCTATGAGAGATGCATGACGGCGGTTAATGCTGGAATGGAGGTCACGCATATCGAGGCCATAAAATAACCTCACACACTCCCTCCCACCTCAATGGGGAGATATGGGAATCACGGTTAGGGATTAAATGTTAGAAGGCAACCCAAACCTGTTCGTGTTTGAGAGGTATTGCCATGCCCTGATTGATTTGTGGGATGATGTGATCCATGTGGAGCCTGAGGAGGAACCTTTGGCTGAGGAAGAAGATCCTGAAGAAGAACCCGAGGATGATTTAGAGAATGATCCTGAGCCTGAGCCACAGGTTGAGATGGACATAGAGTCCGAACTTGAGGCGGAAGACTCCTCAGAAGATGAAGCTCCACCAAAGAAGATCCGTAGAACTTATAGGGATTAGATTTAAATCCTTGTAATAGCTTCCCTTATGTCAAAAAATAAAATACTATCTTCTTTGCTTTAGTATTCAAAGAATGAAACTAATAAGAACCATATGTTTTGTCTAAAGGAAATGGCCCGTGCAAACTAAAACTTGATAAGAGACCTCCTCCGAGCAGTTTAAGACATAGGCAGGCAAAACCCGAACCAAGCTCAACCCCTGCCACTAGCTCCTAATGTTCCAAACCATGCTTCAGTGGTCAAGAAATTTCGAAGGCACAAGCCCCCTACCTTCAACGGAGCAGCTGATCCACTTGCAGCCGGGGAGTGGCTTCGTAAGTTGGAGCATATATTTCGATTGATAGGGTGCACGGACGCTCAGAAAGTCCAATGTGCTGAGTTCATGTTCTCCGATGATGCAAGTCACTGGTGGGACTCAATGTCAAGGACAAGGACCCCTGAGCAACAAGTAGAATTGACTTGGGAGCAATTCAAAGGGGAAGTAATGGACAAGTACTTTCCCCAATCCTTGAGGGATCACAAATTCCTCCAACTCAAGCAAAAGACTATGTCCCTGACTGAGTATGAGAGAAAGTTTGATCAACTTTCAAGGTATGCTCCACATCTGGTGGATATGGAGGATAAGAAGGTACAAAGGTTTGAACAAGGGCTGAACTCGAATATAAGCATGATACTTATGTCCCATCGCTTCACCACATACCGTGAAATGCTGGAAAGAGCTCATGCTATTTGGTACCAGAAGACTAACGTTGAACAACATGGTAAACTGTTCAATCAACCGGACAATGGTAACATGGGAAAGAGGAAATGGAATGGCCAGGACAAGGGAAAAGGTAAGTGGCAGAACAAGAAAGCTAATGGCGGAGCCAATGCCAGGAAAAGCATTGTGCCAGTTATTGTGCCCTGTTCTAAGTGTGGAAGGACACATCATGGCGAGTGCTTACAAGGGAAAAATGTCTGTTTCCGATGTGGCAAGCTAGGACATATCATTAGGGATTGTCCCACACATACCCAGAAGAAGGATGATAACAACGACCTGAACCAGAAAGGGAAAGCACGAGTTTTTCGCATTGATTCAACAGGATGCAGAGAAAAACTCTAATGTCATAGCAGGTACTCTACTGGTAGCCAATACACCTGCTTATGTATTGTTTGATTTAGGAGCTACACACTCCTTTGCCTCAACAACTTTTATGGCTAAATCTAGCATTACCTGTGATAAGTAAGAAGGTACGTTAGAAGTTAGTATTCCTTCGGGCAACCCTTTGAATACTGATAGAATAGCCAAGTCAGTAAGTATCAAAGTTGAGGGAAAACCAATGGAAGCGAACCTATACATGATAGAAATGAAGGATTTTGATGTAATACTAGGCATGGATTGGTTAGGTTGTAATTATGCCACCATCCGATGTAAGGAAATGGAAGTATCATTTCAAAAACCAGGAGAGGAACCATTTTCATTCCTTGGAATGAAGACAAAACCCCTTATTCGACTAGTATCGACTTTACAAGCTAAGAAGATGTTGAGAAAAGAAACATGTCAAGGATATCTAGTAAGTATCTCAGGAGGGAAACAAGAGACGATAAGGGTTGAAGATGTACCAGTAGTATGGGAATTTGTAGATGTGTTTCCAGAAGATCTATCTGGTATTCCACCCGATAGACAAGTGGAATTCACCATAGACCTAATTCCCGGGGTGGCACCAGTATCTAAGGTCCCATACCAAATGGCCCCAAAGGAACTACAAGAATTAAAGAAGCAGTTGCAAGAACTCCTAGATATGGGCTTCATACGACCAAGCGTATCTCTATGGGGTACGCCGGTGTTGTTTGTAAAGAAGAAAGAGGAAGCATGAGGATGTGCATCGATTATAGGGAGATAAATCAATTAACCATCAAGAATAAGTACCCACTCCCAAGGATCGAGGATCTGTTAGATCAACTGAAAGGAGCTAAGGTGTTTTCCAAGATCGACTTACGATCGGGATACCATCAATTGAAAGTAGAGACAAAGGATATATCTATGACAGCTTTTATAACTCGATATGGACACTACGAGTTTACGATGATGCCGTTTGGTCTAACCAATGCACCTACAGTGTTCATGGACCTGATGAATCGAGTGTTTCATCAATACTTGGATAAGTTTGTCATAGTCTTCATCGATTACATTCTGATTTATTCCAAGAGCAAGGAGAAACATGAAGAGCACTTGAGAATAGCCTTAGAGGTATTACGCAAGGAGAAGCTATATGCCAAATTCAAGAAGTGCGAGTTTTGGCTTGAACGAGTTGGATTTCTTGGATATGTAGTTACTGCCCAAGGGATTGAAGTAGATCCAGCAAAAGTAGAAGTAGTAACCAACTGGAAAGCACCAACAAATGCTGGCGAAGTACGGAGTTTTCTAGGATTGGCTGGATATTATAGAGATTCATAGAAGGATTCTTCAAAATAGCTGGACCAATGATGCAGCTTACAAGGAAGGGAGTAAAATTCCAATGGACAGAAAAATACGAACAAAGTTTCCAAGAATTTAGGCAAAAGTTGATATCATCACCTGTATTAACAATACCTGAAGGTATGGAAGGGTTTGTTATATACAACGACGCATACAACCGAGGATTGGGATGTGTACTAATGCAGAATGGAAAAGTGATAGCCTATGCTTCAAGACAATTGAAGAAACATGAGCAGAACTACCCGACGCATGATTTAGAACTTGCAGCAGTAGTACACACTTTGAAGATATGGCGACACTACTTGTATGGACGGAAGTGTGATATCTACATAGATCACAAAAGTCTCAAGTATTTCTTTACCCAGAAGGAATTGAATATGTGACAAAGACGATGGTTGGAATTGGTGAACAATTACAACTGCACTATTCACTACCATTTGGGTAAGGCTAATGTTGTGGCCGACGCTCTAAGTAGAAAATCAATGGGACAATTGACGTCACTACCCACCTCTCAAGTGGAGTTAGTCAAGGACTTGGAAAAGTTACAGATCAAAGTGGTTACCACACCAGGACAAGTCACTGCTCGTCTAGCAGCTTTAATAATTCGACCTACTCTTAGAGATCGAATTATAGAAGCACAAAATAAAGACTCATTTTTGCAGAGGATTAAGAATGAAGTTGGTACCGATAAGAAAAAGGACTTTGGAATAGTTGAGGATCAGGCACTGATATTTAGAGGAAGAATTTGTGTGCCTAAAGATGAAGCCTTGAGAAACGAGATATTAAAAGAAGCTCATTCCACCCCGTACACCGCACATCCCGGTGGTACGAAAATGTATTGAGATCTTCGAGATACATTTTGGTGGAGAAATATGAAAAGAAGTATAGGGCTGTACGTGCAGAAGTGCATGGTATGTTAACAGGTTAAGGCAGAACACCAAAAACCAACTGGATTGTTAAATCCACTAGATATACGTGAATGGAAATGGGAAAATGTCACGATGGACTTTGTGGTTAGATTCCTGAAGTCAGCAAGAGGAAATAATGTTATATGGGTAGTAGTGGATTGACTAACGAAGTCAGCTCATTTTCTTCCAGTGAAAATGACATTCAGTTTAGACCAATTGGCACAGTTGTACATTAAAGAGGTTGTGAGTTTACACAGTGTACCTGTATCCATTGTGTCTAACAGAGACCCAAGGTTCACGTCCAAATTTTGGAAAAGTCTACAAGGAGCTATGGGAACGAAGCTGAACTTTAGTACAGCATATCACCCTCAGTCCGATGGTCAGTTTGAAAGGACCATCCAAACTTTGGAAGACATGTTGAGAACATGTGTTTTGGATCTAGGAGGTAATTGGGAGTCATACTTACCTCTAGTAGAGTTCGCTTATAATAACAGTTTCCAAGCAACTATTGGAATGGCACCATACGAAGCTCTCTATGGTAGAAGATGTAGATCCCCTTGCTATATGTACACTATGGTATACAATTTAGTTTACACTTTGCAATGTGACATTACCCTATTGGACAATTTAAATTTGAAATAGTTTTCCCATCCAATTAACACTTGACAACAATGTAAGTGTCAAACAACGTGTCAATAATCAGTGTACAAATCGCAAAGTTCAATCGGTAAGGATCTTGCTATATGTAAACTATGGTGTACACTTTGCCATGTGACATTATCCTATTGAACAGTTTATATTTCAAATAGTTTTTCCATCCAATTGACACTTGGCAACAATGCAAGTGTCAAACAACATGTCAAAAATCAGTGTACAAATAGCAAAGTTCAATTGGAAAGAACCTTGCTACACGTACACTATGGTATACAAACTTAAGGTTACATGTAGAACCCCAAATAAATCTAGACACCTTAGTGGCACTAAGACATGGATATTGGATGACTAAAGTATACTTCAGGTTTTTAGTCTCATTTGAGACCCATTTTCGACATAGGAAACATTCGATTTGGCAAATGATATCTAAATAATATCTCTTTGAGTTAGCTCTACAACTCACTTTGAATTACCTCAATTGGATATCGGGAGAAGAAGTTATGATAGAAACGCTGAAAACTGTACAGTGTCAACCGGACTACAATCGATCGACCGAAACTGCCTGAAATGAAAATTCTCGTTTTTCTCTAGAATTTAAATATTTATTTTCATCAATTATTTTCTCAAAGGGCCACCCACGTTTTTGGCAATAAAAACCCCACTAAATTGAAGCATTTAACCTCAAACTTAAATGGCACCCATGTTTTCTCTCTTAAATAAAATTTGACTCTTCATTTGCTTTAAGTTATAGGATATTCACCTATAAATAGAGACCTCATTTCACTCATTTTTTCTCACACCTAAAGCAAGAGCTTTTACATACTAAAGAAAGAGTTTCCAAAAGAGAAAAAGAGAGGGAGGAAAACTATTTTTCCTAGAAGTTTAAGAAGTGTTTTCAAGCATCAATTCTCAAAGGTTTTCAAACATCCAAGGAGTGCATTTCTTTCAACGTCCAAGTTTAATTGAAGTTTTCAATCCAAGTTTTCAAAGTTTCAAAAGCATCAATCAAGGTAGGTAGAGGTACAATGTGTTTAATCGTGTTAAGTTATAAGTTTTGATTCATGTTAATGTTTGTATGTCAAATGGTACTCCTGTACGGCATATCCCTCTATGTTAATGGTTGTATGTCAAATGGTACTCTGGTATGACATACCCCTCTATGTTGAAGAAATGTTCGTATGTCAAATGGTGCCCTCGGGTACGACATACCCCTTCATGTCAAATGGTGCCCTCGGGTACGACATACCCCTTCATGTCAAATGGTGCCTCCGGGTACGGCATGTATGAAAAGTTATGAAGTTAATGTTTTGAAATGCACCTATGACACCTATTGAGTTTTTCAACTCACGAGTCTAATCCCATCTCTACAGATTGAAGGAATTCTACCTCGGGCATAGATGGAGGAAAAGATGGAGAGTGATGCAACGAGCCCATGAAAATCCGGTGAATAAGTGATTTGGATTTATTTTTATGAAATGTTTTCCAATGTTATTTCTTTAAAGTTTTGAATAACGCATAATGCGAGAACAAGTTATGTTTTCTACAAATAAATTACATTTTGTTGTTTTGAAAAATGATTAAGTGTTTTTGTTTAAAGTATTTGAAGTATTGTTAGTTAAATTATTATCCGAAGATGTAAGCTTCCACTAAAATGTATACACTTGTTACTAAACCACCGGTTAAGCTAAGTACAGTAAGTAGCATTCCGGTCCACTAGGGGTTAGGGCGTTACACATTTTTGACACATGCATTGTGATCATGGCGAGCCTTTCAATGAATTTCTTTTTTAAGAATGATCCATCTATCTCCCCTCTGCCTTTTCAATGAGTGGAGTGCATAAGCCCCTATTGAAGTAAGTGTGAGAAACATTCATATCGCGCGAGTACAACAAGCGGAGTCTACTACGCACGTAGTGTCAATTGGATGGGAAAACTATTTGAAATTTAAACTCTCCAACACGGTAATGTCACGTGACAAACTGTAAACTAAAATGTACACCATAGTGTACATGTTGCAAGGTTCCTACCGGTTGAACTTTGCTATTTGTACACTGATTGCTTAGACATTGTTTAACACTTGCATTGTTGTCAAGTGTCAATTGGTTAGGAAAATTGTTTGTAATTTAAACTGTCCAACAGGGTAATGTCATGTGGTAAAGTTTCAAAAATCAGTGCACAAATAGCAAAGTTCAATCGATAAGAACCTTGCGACATGTACTGTATTGTGTACACTTTAGTTTACAATTTGCCACGTGACATATCCCTGTGGGATAGTTTAAATTTCAAATAGTTTTCCTATCCGATTGACACTTGTCAACAATGCAAGTGTCAAACAACGTGTCAAAAATCAGTGTACAAATATATTTTAGTTTAAACTTTGTCACGTGACATTACCCTGTTGGACAGTTTAAATTTCAAACAGTGTTCCAATCGACTTGACACTTGACAACAATGCAAGTGTCAAACAACGTGTCGAAAATTAGTGTACAGATAACAAAGTTCAATCGACACGGACCATACTACATGTACACTATGATGTACACTTTAGTTTACACTTTGCCATGTGACATTACCCTATTGGGTAGTTTAAATTTTAAATAGTTTTCCCATCCAATTGACACTTGAAAATAACGCAAGTGTCAAACAACGTGTCAAAAATAAGTGTACAAATAGTAATGTTCAATCGGTAAGAACCTTGCTACATGTACACTTAGATGTACACACTTTAGTTTATACTTTGCCACGTGACATATCCTATTGGTAGTTTAAATTTCAAACAGCTTTCCCATCCAATTGACACTAGAAAATAATTAAAGTACAAACAACGTGCCAAAAATCAGTGTACAGATAGCATACATCGATCGATAAGAACCTTGCGGCGTGTACTCTATGGTGTACACTTTAGTTTACAATTCCTCACATGACATATCCCTGTTGAACAGTTTAAATTTTAAATCGTTTTCCTATCCAATTGACACTTGACAACAATTTAAGTGTCAAACAACGTGTCAAAAATCATTGTACAAATATACTTTAGTTTACACTTTGTCAGTTTAAATTTCAAACAGTGTTTCCTCGAATTAAGACTTGACAACAATGCAAATGTCAAACAACGTGTCGAAAATCAGTGTACAAAGAGCAAAGTTCAATCGGTACGGACAATACTACATGTATACTATGGTGTACACTTTAGTTTACACATTGCCACGTGGCATTACCCTATTGGGTAATTTAAATTTCAAACAGTTACCCATCCAATTGACACTTGACAACAATCTAAATGTCAAACAACGTGTCAAAAATCAGTGTACAAAGAGCAAAGTTCAATCGGTACGGACCATACTACATGTATACTATGGTGTACACTTTAGTTTACACATTGCCACGTGACATTACCCTATTGGGCAATTTAAATTTCAAACAGTTTCCCATCCAATTGACACTTGACAAAAATGTACGTGTCAAACAACGTGTCAAAAATCAGTGTACAAATAGCAAAGTTCAATCGGTAAGGATCGTGCTACATGTACACTATGGTGTACACTTTAGTTTACACTTTGCCACGTGACATTACCCTGTTGGGTAGTTTATGTTTCAAATAGTTTTCACATCGAATTGACACTTGACAACAACCCAAGTGTCAAACAATACGTCAAAAATTAGTGTACAAATAGCAAAGTTAAATCGTTAAGAACCTTGCTACATGTACACTATGGTGTACACATGTTAATTTACACTTGTCGACAGTTTAAATTTCAAATAGTTTTCCCTTCCAATTGAGACTGGACAACAATTCGAGTGTTAAACAATGTTTCAAAAATTAGTCTACAAATAGCAAAGTTCAATCGATAAGAACCTTGTGACATGTACTGTATTGTGTACACTTTAGTTTACAATTTACCACATGACATATCCCTGTGGGACAGTTTAAATTTCAAATAGTTTTCCTACCCAATTGACACTTGACAACAATGCAAGTGTCAAACAACGTGTCAAAAATCAGTGTACAAATATATTTTAGTTTAAACTTTGTCATGTGACATTACTCTGTTGGACAGTTTAAATTTCATATAGTGTTCCAATCGACATGACACTTGACAACAATGCAAGTGTCAAACAACGTGTCAAAAATTAGTTTACAAATAGCAAAGTTCAATCAGTAAGAATCTTGCTACATATACACTTAGATGTACACACTTTAGTTTACACTTTGCCACGTGACATTACCTTGTTGGAAGTTTAAATTTGAAACAGTTTTCCTATCCAATTGACACTTGACAACAATGTAAGTGTTAAACAACGTGTCAAAAATCAGTGTACAAATATCAAAGTTCAACAGGTAAGAACCTTGAGACATGCACACTATAGTGTACACTTTAGTTCACACTTTGTCACGTGACATTACCCTGTTGGACTGAATAAATTTCAAACAATGTTCCCATCGAATTGACAACAATGCAAGTGTCAAACAATGTGTCAAAAATCAGTGTACAAATAGGAAAGTTCAAATGGTACGGACCATGCTACATGTACACTATAGTGTACACCTTAGTTCACACTTTGCCACGTGACATTATCCTATTGGGCAGTTTAAATTTCAAATAGTTTGCCAATCCAATTGACACATGACAACAACGCAAGTGTCAAACAACGTGTCAAAAATCAGTGTACAAATAACAAAGTTTAATCGGTAAGAACCTTGCTACATGTACAATATGGTGTGCACACTTTTGTTTACAATTTGCCGTGTGACATTACCCTGTTGGACAGTTTAAGTTTCAAATAGTTTTCTTATGCAATTGACACTTGACAACAATACATGTATAAAACACCACGTCAAAAATTAGTGTACAAATAACAAAGTTCAATTGGTAAGGACCATGCTATATGTACACTATATGGTATATATTAGTTTACACTTTGGCATGTGACATTACCTTGTTGGGTAGTTTAAATTTCAAATAATTTTCCCATGCAATTAACACTTGACAACAATGCATGTATCAAACAACGTGTCAAAAATCATCGTACAAATAGCAAAGTTCAATCGGTAAAAACCTTACTTCAGGTACACTATGATGTACACTTTGGTTTACACTTTGCCACATGACATTACCTTGTTGGACAGTTTTAATTTCAAACAGTTTTCCCATCCAATTGACCGTTGATAACAATGCAAGTGTCAAACAACGTGTCAAAAATCAGTGTACAAACAGTAAGGTTCAATCGGTAAGAACCGTGCTACATGTACACTGCGGTGTACACATTAGTTTACACTTTGCCACGTGACATTACCCTGTTCGATAGTTTAACTTTCAAATAATTTTCCACCAAATTGACACTCGACAGCAACGCATGTACATTATGGTGTACACTTCAGTTTATACTTTGCCACGTGACATTATCCTGTTGGGCAGTCTAAATTTCAAATAGTTTTCCCATCCAATTGACACTTGACTACAACGCAAGTGTCAAACAACGTGTCAAAAATCAATGTACAAATAGCAAAGTTCAGTCGATAAGAACCTTGCTACATGTACACTATGGTGTACACACTTTTGTTTACAATTTGCTGTGTGACATTATCCTATTGGACAGTTTAAATTTCAAATAGTTTTCTTATCCAATTGACACTTGACAACAATACATGTATAAAACACCATGTCAAAAATTAGTCTACAAATAACAAAGTTCAATTGGTAAGGACCATGCTACATGTACACTATGTGGTACATATTAGTTTACACTTTGGCATGTGACATTACCCTGTTGGGTAGTTTAAATTTCAAATAGTTTTCCCATGCAATTAACACTTGACAACAATGCAAGTGTCAAACAACGTGTCAAAAATCATCGTACAAATAGTAAAGTTCAATCGGTAAGAACCTTACTTCAAGTACACTATGGTGTACACTTTGGTTTACACTTTGCCACATAACATTACCTTATTGGACAGTTTTCCCATCCAATTAACCATTGATAAAAATGCAAGTGTCAAACAACGCGTCAAAAATCAATGTACAAATAACAATGTTCAATCAGTAAGGACCCTACTACATGTAAACTATGGTTCACACTTTGCCATGTGACATTACCCTATTGGATAATTTTACCATCCAATTGACACTTGACATCAATGCATGGGTCAAACAACATGTCAAAAATCATTGTACAAATAGCAAAGTTAAATCGGTAAGAACCTTGCTTCATGTACACTGTGGTGTACACTTTAGTTTAAACTTTATCACGTGACATATCCCTGTTGGACAGTTTAAATTTCAAACGGTTCTCCCATCCAATCGACACTTGACAACAATGCAAGTGTCAAACAACGTGTCAAAAATTAGTTTACAAATAGCAAAGTTCAATCGGTAAAAACCTTGAGACATTTACACTATGGTGTACACTTTAGTTTACACTTTGCCACGTTACATTACCCCATTGGACAATTTAAATTTCAATATGTTTTCCCCAAATTGACACGGTACGAAATGCAAGTGTCAAACAACGTGTCAAAAATTAGTGTACAAATAGAAAAGTTCAATCGCTAAGAACCTTGCGATATGTACACTATGATGTAAACTAGAGTTTACACTTTTCCACTTGACATTACCCTGTTGGACAACTTAAATTTCAAACTATTTTCCTTCTCTATTGACACTTAACAACAATGTAAGTGTCAAACAATGTGTCCAAAATTAGTGTACAAATAGCTAAGTTCAATCGGTAAGAACATTGTGACATGTACAGTATGGTGTACATTTCAGTTTACACTTCGCCACTTGACATTACCCTATTGGACAGTTTAAATTTCAAACAGTTTTACCACCCAATTGACCCTCGACAACAATGCAGGTGTCAAACATCGTGTTGAAAATCAGTGTACAAATAGCAAAGTTCAATCGGTAAGAACCTTGCTATATGTAATCTCTGGTGTACACTTTAGTTTACAATTTGCTACGTGACATTACCCTGTTGGGCAGTTTAAATTTCAAACAGTTTTCCCATCTAATTGACACTTGACAACAACACAGGTGTCAAGCAACGTGTCAAAAATCAGTGTACAAATAGCAATGTTCAACTGGTAAGAACCTTACTACATGTACACTATGGTGTGCACACTTTAGTTTACACTATGCCACGTGACGTTGCCCTGTTGGACAGTTTAAATTTCAAACAATTTTTACATCCAATTGACACTTGACAACAAAGCATGTGTCAAACAATGTGTCTAAGATCAGTGTACAAATAGCAAAGTTCAATCGGTAAGAACCTTGCATCATGTACGCTGTGGTGTACACTTTAGTTTACACTTTGCCACGTGACATATCCCTATTGGAATGTTTGAATTTCAAATAGTTTTCCCATTCAGTTGACACTTGAAAATAGTGCAAGTGCCAAACAAGGTGTCAAAAATTAGTGTACAAATAGCAAAGTTCAATCCGTATGAACCTTGGGACACGAACACTATGGTGTACACTTTTGTTTACACTTTGCCACGTGACATTACCACGTTGGACAGTTTAAATTTCAATCTATTTTCCCATCCAATTGGCACTTGATAGCAATGCTAGTGTCAAACAACGGTAAAAAATCAGTGTACAAACAGCAAAGTTCAATCGGTAAGAAATGCAAGTGTAAAACAATGTGTCCAAAATTAGTGTACAAATAGCGAAGTTCAATCGATAAGAACCTTTCTACAAGTACACTATGGTGTACACACTTAAGAGTACACATTGCAACGTGAAAGTACACTATTCGATAGTTTAAATTTCAAATAGTTTTTCTATCCAATTGACACTCGACAACAATGTAAGTGTCAAACAATGTCTCAAAAATCAGTGTACAACTAACAAAGTTCAATCGGTAAGGACCATGCTACATGTATACTATGGTGTACTCTTTAGTTTACACTTTATCACGTGACATTACCCTGTTTGACAGTTTAAATTTCAATCAGTTTTCCCATCTAATTGACACTTGACAACAGTGCATGTGTTAAACAACGTGTTAAAAATTATTGTACAAATAGCAAAGTTCAATTAGTAAGAACCTTGCTTCATGTACATTATTGTGTACACTTTAGTTTACACTTTGTCACGTGACATATCCCTGTTGGACATTTAAATTTAAAATAGTTTTCCCATCCAATTGACACTTGACGCCAATGCAAGTGTCAAACAACGTGTCCAAAATCAGTGTACAAATGGCCCAGTTCGATCGATAAAAACCTTACGACATGTACACTATGGTGTACACTTTAGTTTACACTTTGCCACTTGACATTACCCTATTGGACAGTTTAAATTTCAAACAGTTTTCCCACCCAATTGACGCTCGACAACAATGCAAGTGTCAAAAATCAGTGTACAAATGGCCCAGTTCGATCGATAAAAACCTTACGACATGTACACTATGGTGTACACTTTAGTTTACACTTTGCCACTTGACATTACCCTATTGGACAGTTTAAATTTCAAACAGTTTTCCCACCCAATTGACGCTCGACAACAATGCAAGTGTCAAAAAATGTGTTAAAAATCAGTGTACAAATAGTAAAGTTCAATCGGTAAAAACCTTGCTTCATGTACACTATGGTATACTCTTTAGTTTACACTTTACCACGTGACATATCCCTATTGGTCATTTAAATTTAAAATAGTTTTCCCATCCAATTGACACTTGAAAACAATGCAAGTGTACACTATGGTGTACACTTGGTCATTTCAATCCATCCAATTGGTGTACCCAATTGGTCATTTAAATTTAAAATAGTTTTCCCATCCAATTGGTCATTTCAATCGGTAAGAACCTTACTTCATGTACACTATGGTGTACACTTTGTCACGTCACATTACCCTGTTAGAAAGTTTAAATTTCAACCAGTTTTCCAATTCAATTGACATTTGACAACAAAGCAAGTGTCAAGCAATGTATTAAAAATCAGTGTACAAATAGCATAGTTCAATCGGTAAGAACCTTGCTATATGTACACTATGGTGTGTACACTTTAGTTTACACTTTGCCACGTGAAATTACCCTGTTAGACAGTTTAAATTTCAAATAGGTTTCCCATCCAAATGACACTTTACAACAATGCAACTCTCAAACAACATGTCAAAAATCAGTGTACAAACAGCAAAAGTCAATCGGTAAGAAATGCAAGTCTAAAACAATGTGTCAAAATTCAGTGTGCAAATAGCAAAGTTCAATTGGTAAGAACCTTGCGATATATACACTCTAGTATATACTTTAGTTTACACTTTGCCACTTGACATTACCTTGTTGGACATTTTGAATTTCAAACAGTTTTCCCACCCAACTAACACTTGACAACAACGCAAGTGTCAAGCAATGTATCAAAAATCAGTGTCCAAATAGTAAAGTTCAATCGGTAAAAACCTTGCTATATATGCACTATGGTATGTACACTTTAGTTTACACTTTGCCACGTGAAATTACCATGTTGGACAGTTTAAATTTCAAACAGTTTTCCTATCCAATTAACAAATGACAACAATATAAGTGTCAAACAACATGCCAAAAATTAGTCTACAAATAATAATGTTGAATCGGTAAGGACCCTGCTACATGTACATTGTGGTGTACACATTAGTTTACACTTTGCTACGTGACATTAACTTGTTGGATAGTTTAAATTTCAAATAGTTTTTCCATCCAATTGACACTTGACAATAATGCGTGTGTCAAACAACGTGTCAAAAATCAGTGTACAAATAGCAAATCCAATCGGTAAGAACGTTGCATCATGTACATTATGGTGAACACTTTCATTTACACTTTGCAATGTGACATATCCCTGCTGGACAGTTTAAATTTCAAACAGTTCTTCCATTCAATTGATACTTGACAACAATGCAAGTGTCAAAAATCTGTGTACAAATATCAAAGTTCAATCGGTAAGAACCTTGAGACATGTACACTTTAGTTTACACTTTGCCACGTGACATTACCCCATAGGATAGTTTAAATTTCAAACTATTTTCCCATCCAATTGACACATGACAACAATGCAGGGGTCAAACAACATGTTAAAAATTAGTGAACAAATAGCAAAGTTCAATCGGTAAGAACCTTGCTTCATGCACACTATTGTGTGACTTTAGTTCACACTTTACCACTTGACATTACCCTGTTGGACAGTTTAAATTTCAAACAATTTTCCCACCCAATTGACACTTGACAACAATGCAAGTGTCAAACAACGTGTCGAAAGTTAATGTACAAATAGCAAAAGTTCA
Source organism: Olea europaea var. sylvestris (assembly GCF_002742605.1). Lineage (NCBI taxonomy): Eukaryota > Viridiplantae > Streptophyta > Magnoliopsida > Lamiales > Oleaceae > Olea > Olea europaea. The sequence continues at coordinate 1,246,079 of NW_019264345.1, read as the reverse complement.
ATTGGTAAGAACTTTGTTTTATGTACACTACGGTGTACACTTTAGTTTACACTTTGTCACGTGACATTACCTTGTTGGACAGTTTAAATTTCAAATAGTTTTTCCATCTAGTTGACACTTTTCAATAGCACAAGTGTCAAACAACGTGTCAAAAATTAGTGTACAAATATCAAAGTTCAATCGGTAAGAGCCTTGCTATGTGTACACTATGGTGTACACACTTTAGTTTACACTTTGCCACATGATATTACCCTGTTGGACAATTTAAATTTGAAATAGTTTTCCTGTCCAACTAACACTTGACAACAATGTAAGTATCAAACAACGTGTCCAAAATTAGTGAACAAATAGCAAGGTTCAATCGGTAAGGATCGTGCTACATGTACACTATGTTGTACACTTGAGTTTACACTTTGCCACGTGACATTACCATGTTGGGAAGTCTTAATTTCAAACATATTTCTCATCCAATTGACACTTGACAGCAATGTAAGTGTAAAATAATGTGTCAAAAATGAGTGTACAAATAACTAAGTTCAATCGATAAAGACTATGCTACATGTACACTATGGTGTACACTTTAGTTTACACTTTGCCACGTGGCATTACCCTATTTGACATTTTAAATTTCAAACAATTTTCCCATCCAATTGACACTTGACAACAATGCCTGTGTTAAACAACATGTTAAAAATTAGTGTACAAGTAGCAAAGTTCAATCGGTGAGAACCTTGATTCATGTACACTATGGTGTACACTTTAGTTTGTACTTTGCCACGTGATATATCCGTGTTGGGCCATTTAAATTTCAATCTATTTTTCCATCCAATTGATACTTGACAACAATGCAAATGGCAAATAACTTGCCAAAAATCAGTGCAGAAATAGCAAAGTTCAATCGTTAAGAACAATGAGATATGTACACCATGGTGTACACTTTAGTTTACACTTTGCCACGTGACATTACCCCATTAGACAGTTTAAAATTCAATCAATTTTCCCATTCAATTGACACTTGACAATAGTACAGGTGTCAAACAATGTGTCAAAAATTAGTGTACAAATAGCAAAGTTCAATCGGTAAGATCCTTGCTTCATGTACACTATGGTATACACTTTAGTTTACACTTTGTCACGTGAGATTACCCTCTTGTGCAATATATGTTTCAAATAGTTTTCACATCCAATTGACACTTGACAACAATGCAAGTGTTAAACAACGTGTCAAAAATCAGTGTACAAATAGCAAATTTCAATCGGTAAGAACCTTGCTACATGTACACTATGGTGTACTAACTTTAGTTTACTCATTGCCTCGTGAGATAATCCTGTTGGACAGTTTAAATTTCAAATAGTTTTCCTATCCAGTTGACGAGTCAACAATGCAAGTGTCAAACAACGTCTCAAAAACTAGTGTACAAATGACAAAGTTCAATCTGTAAGGACCATGCTACATGTATACCATGGTGTACACACTTTAGTTTACACTTTGCCACGTGACATTATCCTGTTGGACAGTTTAAATTTCAAATAGTTTTCCTGTCCAATTGACACTTGACAACAATGCAAGTGTCAAACAACGTGTCAAAAATTAATGTACAAATAGCAAAGTCCAATCGGTAAGAACCTTGAGATATGTACAGATGGCGTACACTTTAGTTACACTTTTTCATGTGACATTACCCTGTTGTACACTTTAAATTTCTAATAGTTTTCCCATCCAATTGACACTTGACAACGATGCATGGATCAAACAACGTGTAAAAAATCAGTGTACAAATAGCAAAGTTCAATCGGTAAGAACCTTGCCTCATGTAGATCGTGGTGTACACTTTAGTTTAAAATTTGCCACGTGAAATATCCCCATTGGACAGTTTAAATTTCAAATAGTTCTCCCATCCAATTGACACTTGACAACAATGCAAGTGTCAAACAACGTGTCAAAAATCAGTGTACAAATGGCAAAGTTCAATCCGTAAAAACCTTGATTCATGTACACTATGGTGTACACTTTGCCACGATGCATATCCCTCTTGGATAGTTTAAATTTCAAACGGTTTTCCAATTCAGTTGACACTTGCCAACAATGCAAGTGTCAAAAAACGTGACAAAAATCAGTGTACAAATGTCAAAGTTCAATGGGTAATAGTTTACACTTTGTTACGTGAGATTACCCTGTTGGACAGTTTAAATTTCAAAAAGTTTTCCCATCGAATTTACACTTGACAACAATGCAAGTATCAAGCAACTTGTCGAAAATCAGTGTACAAATATTAAAGATAAGTTGGTACGGACCATGCTACATGTACATTGTCGTGTACACTTTAGTGTACACTTTACCACGTGACATTACCCTGTTGGACAGTTTATATTTCAAACAATTTTTCCATCTAATTGACACTTGACAACAATGCAAGAGTCAAACAAAGTGCAAAAATTAGTGCACAAATAGCAAAGTTCAATCGGTAAGAACCGTACTTCATGTACACTATGGTGTACACATTAGTTTACACTTTGCCATTTGACATATCCCTATTGGACAGTTTAAATTTCAAACAATTTTCCCATCCAATTGACACTTAACAACAATACAAGTGTCAAACAAGCTGTCAAAAATCTGTGTACAAATAGCAAAATTCGATCGGTAAGAACCTTGCTATATATACACTATAGTGTACACTTTAGTTTACACTTTGCCACTTGACATTACCATATCGGATAGTTTAAATTTCAAATAGTTTTCCCACCCAATTGACACTTTACAACAATGCAAGTATCAAACAACGTGTCAAAAATAGTGTACAAATATCAAAGTTCAATCGGTAAAAACCTTGCTACATATGTACACTATTGTGTACACTTTTGTCTACACTTTGCCACATGACATTACCCTGCTCGACATTTTAAATTTCAAATAGTTTTCCTACCCAATTGACACTTGACAACAATGCAAGTGTCAAAACAAGTGTCAAAAATCAGTGTACAAATAGCAAATTTCAATCGGTAAGAACCTTACTACCAGTACACTATAGTGTAGACACTTTAGTTTACACTTTGTCACTTGCATTACCGTGTTGGACAGCTTATATTTCGAATAGCTTTCCCATCCAATTTACACATGACAACAATGCAAGGTCAAACAACGTCTAAAAATCAGTGTACGAGTAGCAAAGTTCAATTGGTAAGAAATGCAAGTGCCAAACAACGTGTCAGAAATCAGTGTACAAATAGCAAAGTTTAATTGGTAAGAACCTTGCTCCGTGTAACCTTTGGTTTACACTTTGCCACGTGACATTACCGTATTGGACAGTTTAAATTTCAAAAAGTTTTTCAATGCAATTCATATTTGACAACAACGCAAGTGTCAAACAACGTGTCAAAAATCAGTGTACAAATGGGAAAGTTCAATCGGTAAGAACCATTCTTCATGTACACTGTGGTGTACACATTATTTTATACTTTGCCATGTGACATATCCCTGTTGAACGGTTTAAATTTCAAACCGTTTACCAAAGTTCAATCGGTAAGAACCTTGAGACATGTACACCTCAGTTTACACTTTGCCACGTGATATTAACATGTTGGGCAGTTTAAATTTCAAACAGTTTTCTCATCCAATTGACACTTGACAAAAACGTAAGTGTCAAACAACGTGTCACAAATCAGTGTACAAATAGCAAAGTTCAATCGGTAAGAACCTTGCTACATGTACACTACGGCGTACACTTTAGTTTACACTTTGCTACGTGTCATTATCTCATTGGACAGTTTAAACTTCAAAAAGTTTTCCCATCCAATCGACACTTGACAACATTGAAAGTGTCAAACAACGTGTCAAAAATCAGTGTACAAATAGCAAAGTTCAATCCGTAAAAACCTTGATTCATGTACACTATGGTGTACACTTTGCCACGCGGCATATCCCTCTTGGATAGTTTAAATTTCAAACGGTTTTCCAATTCAGTTGACACTTGCCAACAATGCAAGTGTCAAAAAACGTGACAAAAATCAGTGTACAAATGTCAAAGTTCAATGGGTAATAGTTTACACTTTGTTACGTGAGATTACCCTGTTGGACAGTTTAAATTTCAAAAAGTTTTCCCATCGAATTTACACTTGACAACAATGCAAGTATCAAGCAACTTGTCGAAAATCAGTGTACAAATATTAAAGATAAGTTGGTACGGACCATGCTACATGTACATTGTCGTGTACACTTTAGTGTACACTTTACCACGTGACATTACCCTGTTGGACAGTTTATATTTCAAACAATTTTTCCATCTAATTGACACTTGACAACAATGCAAGAGTCAAACAAAGTGCAAAAATTAGTGCACAAATAGCAAAGTTCAATCGGTAAGAACCTTACTTCATGTACACTATGGTGTACACATTAGTTTACACTTTGCCATTTGACATATCCCTATTGGACAGTTTAAATTTCAAACAATTTTCCCATCCAATTGACACTTAACAACAATACAAGTGTCAAACAAACTGTCAAAAATCTGTGTACAAATAGCAAAATTCGATCGGTAAGAACCTTGCTATATATACACTATAGTGTACACTTTAGTTTACACTTTGCCACTTGACATTACCATATCGGATAGTTTAAATTTCAAATAGTTTTCCCACCCAATTGACACTTTACAACAATGCAAGTATCAAACAACGTGTCAAAAATAGTGTACAAATATCAAAGTTCAATCGGTAAAAACCTTGCTACATATATACACTATTGTGTACACTTTTGTCTACACTTTGCCACATGACATTACCCTGCTAGACATTTTAAATTTCAAATAGTTTTCCTACCCAATTGACACTTGACAACAATGCAAGTGTCAAAACAAGTGTCAAAAATCAGTGTACAAATAGCAAAGTTCAATCGGTAAGAACCTTACTACCAGTACACTATAGTGTAGACACTTTAGTTTACACTTTGTCACTTGCATTACCGTGTTGGACAGCTTATATTTCGAATAGCTTTCCCATCCAATTTACACATGACAACAATGCAAGGTCAAACAACGTCTAAAAATCAGTGTACGAGTAGCAAAGTTCAATTGGTAAGAAATGCAAGTGCCAAACAACGTGTCAGAAATCAGTGTACAAATAGCAAAGTTTAATTGGTAAGAACCTTGCTCCGGGTACACTATGGTGTACACTTTGGTTTACACTTTGCCATGTGACATTACCCTATTGGACAGTTTAAATTTCAAAAAGTTTTCCAATGCAATTGACACTTGACAACAACGCAAGTGTCAAACAACGTGTCAAAAATCAATGTACAAACGAGAAAGTTCAATCGGTAAGAACTTTGCTTCATGTACACTGTGGTGTACACATTAGTTTACACTTTGCCATGTGACATATCCCTTTTGGACGGTTTAAATTTCAAATCATTTACCCATCCAATTGACACTTGACAACAACGCAAGTGTCAAACAGTGTGTAAAAAATCAATGTACAAATAGCAAAGTTCAATTGGTAAGAAACTTGAAACATATACACTTCAGTTTACACTTTGCCACGTGACATTAACCTATTGGGCAGTTTAAATTTCAAACAGTTTTCCCATCCAATTGACACTTGACAAAAATGTAAGTGTCAAACAACGTGTCACGAATCGGTGTACAAATAGCAAAGTTCAATCGGTAAGAACCTTGCTACATGTACACTACGGCGTACACTTTAGTTTACACTTTTCCACGTGACATTACTCCATTGGACAGTATTAACTTCAAAAAATTTTCCCATCCAATTGACACTTGACAACATTGAAAGTGTCAAAAACGTGTCAAAAATCAGTGTACAAATAGCAAAGTTTAATCCATAAGAACCTTGATTCATGTACACTATGGTGTACACTTTGCCACGCAACATATCCCTATTGGATAGTTTAAATTTCAAATGGTTTTCCAATTCAATTGACACTTGACAACAATGCAAGTGTCAAACAACGTGACAAAAATCAGTGTACAAATGTCAAAGTTCAATGGGCAATAGTTTACACTTTGTTACGTGAGATTACCCTGTTGGACAGTTTAAATTTTAAAAAGTTTTCCCATCGAATTAATACTTGACAACAATGCAAGTATCAAACAACTTATAGAAAATCAGTGTACAAATATTAAAGATCAGGTTGTACGGACCATGCTACATGTACACTTTTCCACGTGACATTACCCTATTGGACAGTTTATATCTCAAACAATTTTCCATCCAATTGACATTTGAATACAATGCAAGAGTCAAACAAAGTGTCAAAAATTAGTGCACAAATAGCAAAGTTCAATCAGTAAGAACCTTACTTCATCTACACTATGGTGTACACATTAGTTTACACTTTGCCATGTGACATATCCCTGTTGGACAGTTTAAATTTCAAATAGTTTTCCCATCCAATTGACACTTGACAACAATGCAAGTGTTAAACAGCATGTCAAAAATCTGTGTACAAATAGCAAAGTTCAATCGGTAAGAACCTTGAGACATGTACACTTCAGTTTACACTTTATCACGTGACATCACCCTGTGGGGCTGTTTAAATTTCAAACGGTTTTCCAATCCAATTGAAACTTGAAAAAAATGTAAGTGTCAAACAACGTGTCACAAATCAGTGTACAAATAGTAAAGTTCAATTGCTAAGAACCCTACTACATGTACACTACGGTGCACACTTTTGTTTGCACCTTACTACGTGGCATTACTCTGTTGGACAGTTTAAAATTCAAACAATTTTCCATCCAATTGACACTTGACAACAATGCAAGTGCCAAACAACCTGTCAAAAAATAGTGTACAAATATCAAATTTCAATCGGTAAGAACCGTGCTACATGTACACTATGGTGTACACTTTAGTTTAGGCTTTGCCACGTAACATTACCCAGTTGGGCAGTTTAAATTTCAAACAATTTTCACATCCAATTGTCCCTTGATAGGAACGCTAGTCTCAAGTGTCAAACAACATGTCAAAAATTAGTGTACAAGTGGCAAAGTTCAATCGGTAAGAACTTTGCTTCATGTACACTACGATGTATACTTTAGTTTCCAATTTGCCACGTGACATATCACTGTTGGACAGTTTAAATTTCAAAAAGTTTTCCAATCCAATTGACACCTGACAGCAATGCAAGTATCAAATAACGTGTCAAAAATTAGTGTACAAATAGTAAAGTTCAATCGGTGAGAACCTTGCTTCATGTACACTGTGGTGTACACTTTAGTTTACAATTTCCCATGCGACATATCCCTCTAGGATAGTTTAATTTTCAAACAATTTTCCCATACAATTGACCCTTGACAATAATGCAAGTGTCAAACAACATGTCAAAAATCATTGTACAAAAAGGAAAGTTCAATCGGTACGAGCCATGAGACATGTACACTATAGCGTACACTTTAGTTTACACTTTGCCACGTGACATTACCCTGAGGGGCAGTTTAAATTTAGAATAGTTTTCCCATCCAATTGACACTTGACAACAATGCAAGTGTCAAACACCGTGTCACAAATAAGTGTACAAATAGCAAAGTTCAATCAGTAAGAACCTTACTACATGTACACTACAGTGTACACTTTAGTCTACACTTTGCCAGATGACATTACCCCGTTGGACAGTTTAAATTTCAAACAGTGTTCCCATCCAATTGACACTTGACAACAATGCAAGTATTAAACAACATGTCAAAAATCAGTGTACAAATAGTAAAGTTCAATCGGTAAGAACCTTACTTCATGTACACTATGGTGTACACTCTAGTTTACACTTTGCCACGCAACATATTCCTGTTGGACAGTTTAAATTTCAAACAGTTTTTCCATCGAATTAACTCTTGACAACAATGCAAGTGTCAAATGATGCGTAAAAAATCAGTGTACAAATAGTAAAGTTCAATGGGTAATAGTTTACACTTTGTCACGTGACATTGCCCTGTTGGACAATTGAAATTTCAAACTATTTTCCCATCCAATTGACACTTGACAATAATGCAAGTGTCAAACAACGTGTCAAAAATCAGAGTACATTTAGCAAAGTTCAATCGGTAAGAAAATTGCTACATGTGCACTAAGGTGTATACTTTAGTTTACACTTTGCCACGTTACATTGCCCTGTTGGACAGTTTAAATTTCAAACAATTTTCCCGTCCAATTGACACTTGGTAATAATGCAAGTGTCAAACAACGTACCAAAAATCAGTGTACAAATAGCAAAGTTCAATCGGTAAGAATCTTGCTTCATGTACATGGCATACACTTTAATTTACACTTTGCCACGTGACATATCCCTGTTAGACAGTTTAAATTTTAAACAATTTTTCCATCCAATTGAGACTTGATAATAATACAAGTGTCAAACAACGTGAACAAAATCAGTGTACAAATAGCAAAGTTTCATCGGTAAGAACCTTGCTACATGTACACTATGTTGTACACTTTAGTTTACACTTTACCATGTGACAATACCCTATCGGACAGTTTAAATTTCAAACAGTTTTCCAATCAAATTAACAAATGACAACAATTCAAGTGTCAAACAATGAGTCAAAAATCAGTGTACAAATAGCAAAGTTCAATAGCTAAGAATCTTACTTCTTGTACACTACGGTGTACACTTTAGTTTACATATTGCCACGTGACATATCCCTGTTAGACAGTTTCAATTTCAAACAATTTTCCCATCTAATTGACACTAGACAGCAATGCAAGTGTCAAACAACGTGTCAAAAATCTGTGTACAAATAGCAAAGTTCAATCAGTATGAACCTTGCTTCATGTACACTATGGTGTACACTTTAGTTTACACTTTGCCACGTGGCATATTCCTGCTAGACAGTTTAAATTTTCAATAGTTTTCCCAACCAATTGACACAACGTGTCAAAAATCTGTGTACAAATAACAAAGTTCAATCGGTAAGAACCTCGCGACATGTACACTATTGTGTACACTTTAATTTACACTTTGCCATGTAAAATTACCCCGTTGTACAGTATAAATTTCAAACAATTTTCCCATCCAACCGACACTTGACAAGAATACGAGTGTCAAACGACTCGTCAAAAATCAATGTACAAATAGCAAAGTTCAATCGGTAAGAACCTTACTTCATGTACACTATGGTGTACACTTTACTTTATACATTGCCACGTGACATATCCTTGTTGGACAGTTTAAATTTAAAATCGTTTTCGAATCCAATTGACACTTGACAATAATGCAAGTGTTAAACAACGTGCCAAAAATTAATGTACAAATAGCAAAGTTCAATTGGTAAGAACCTTGCGATATGTGCACTATGGTGTATACACTTTAGTTTACAATTTGCCAAGTTACATTACCCTGTTGGATAGTTTAAAATTTAAACAGTTTTCCCATCCAATTGATACTTGACAACAATGCAATTGTCGAACAACGAGTCCAAAATCAGTGTACAAATAGCAAAGTTCAATCGATAAGAACATTGCTTCAAGTACACTATGTTGTACACTTTAGTTTACGCTTTGTCACGTGACATATCCCCATTAGATAGTTTAAACAACGTGCTAAAAATTAATGTACAAATAGCAAAGTTCAATTGGTAAGAACCTTGCGACATGTACACTATGGTGTATACACTTTAGTTTACAATTTGCCAAGTTACATTACCTTGTTGGATAGTTTAAACTTCAAACAATTTTCCCATCCAATTGACACTTAGCAACAATCCAAGTGTCAAACAACGTGTCCAAAATAAGTGTACAAATAGAAAAGTTCAATCGGTAGGAACCTTGCTACAACTTTGCTACATGTACAGTTTGGTGTACACTTTACTTTACAATTTACCACGTGACATTACCCTGTTTGACAGTTTAAATTTCACACAGTTTTCTAGTCCAGGTGACACTTGACAATAATGAAAGTGTCAAACAACATGTCCAAAATCAGTTTACAAATTGTAAAGTTCAATCGATAAGAACATTGCTTCATGTACACTATGGTGTACACTTTACCACGTGACATAACCCTGTTAGACAATTTAAATTTGAAACAGTTTTCCCATCCAATTGACACTTGATAATAATACAATTGTCAAACAACGTGTCAAAAATTAGTGTACAAATTGTAAAGTTTAATTGGAAATAACCTTGCTACATGTACACTATGGTGTACAGTTTAGTTTACACTTTACCGCGTGAGATTACCCTATTCGACAGTTTAAATTTCAAATAGTTTTCCCATCCAATTGACACTTGGCATCAATTCAGGTGTCAAACAACGAGTAAAAAATCAGTCTACAAATAGAAAAGTTCAATCGGTAAGAACCTTGCTACATGTACACTATGGTGTACACTTAAGTTTACGATTTACCACGTGACATTACTCTATTGGACAGTTTAAATTTTAAACAATGTTCCAGTCCGACTAACACTTCACAACAATGAAAGTGTCAAACAACCTATCAAATATCAGTGTACGAATAGAAAAGTTCAATCGATAAGAACCTTGCTTCATGTACACTATGGTGTGCACTTTACCAAGTGACATATCCCTGTTGGACAGTTTAAATTTCCAACATTTTTTCCATCCAATTGACACTTGAAAGCAATGCAAATGTCAAACAATGTGTCAAAAATTAGTGTACAAATAGCAACATTCAATCGATAAGAACCTTCTTACATGTATACTATGGTATACACTTTAGTTTACACTTTGCCACGTGACATTACCCTATTGGACAGTTTAAATTTCAAATAGTTTTCCCATCCAATTGACACTTGACAACAATGCAAGTGTCGAACAACGTGTCAAAAATCAGTGTACAAGTAGCGAAGTTCAATCGGTAAGAACCTTGCTACATGTACACTATGGTGTATACTTTAGTTTGCACTTTACCACGTGACATATTCCTGTTGGAAAGTTTAAATTTCAAACAGTTTACCCATCCAATTGACACTTGAAAACAAATCAAGTGTCAAACAATGTGTCAAAAATCAGTGTATAAATAGCAAAGTTCAATCGGTAAGAACCTTCTTACAAGTATACTATGGTATACACTTTAGTTTACACTTTGCTACGTGACATAACCCTGTTGGACAGTTTAAATTTCAAATAGTTTTCCCATCCAATTGACACTTGACAACAATGCAAGTGTCGAACAACGTGTCAAAAATCAGTGTACAAATAGCAAAGTTCAATCAGTAAGGACCATGCTACATCTACACTCTGGTGTACACTTTAATTTACACTTTGCCACGTGACATTACCATGTTGGACAGTTTAAATTTCAAACAGTTTTTCTATCCAATTAACACTTGATGACAATGTAGGTGCTAAATAACGTGTCATAAATCAGTGTAAAAATAGCAAAATTCAATCAATAAGGACCATGCTACATGTACACTCTGGTGTACACTTTAGTTTACACTTTGCCACGTGACATTACTCTGTTGGACAGTTTAAATTTCAAACAGTTTTCTCATCCAATTGACGCTTGACAACAATGCAAGTGTCAAACAACGTGTAAAAAATCAGTGTACAATCGGTAAGAACCTTGCTTCATGTCCACTATGGTGTACACTTTAGTTTACACTTTGCCACGAGACATATCCTCCTTGGACAGTTTAAACTTCAAAAAATTTTCCAATCCAATTAACACCTGACAGTAATGCAAGTGTCAAACAACGTGTCAAAAATCAGTGTACAAATAGGAAAGTTTAATCGATAAGAACTTTGCTTCATGTACACTACGGTGTACACTTTAGTTTGCACTTTGCCAAGTGACATATCCCTGTTAGATAGTTTCAATTTCAAATAGTTTTTCCACCTAATTGACACTTGACAATAATATAAGTGTCAAACAACGTTTCAAAAATCAGTGTACAAATGACAAAGTTCAATCGATAAGAACATTGCTCCATGTACACTACGGTGTACACACTTTAGTTTACACTTTGCCACGTGACATTATCCTGTTGGACAGTTTAAATTTGAAACAGTTTTCTCATCCAATTAAAACTTAATAACAATTCAAGTGTCAAACAACATGTACATAATCAGCATATAAATAGCAAAGTTCATTCGATGAGAACCATGCTACATAAGGACCATGCTACATGTACACTATGGTATACACTTTAATTTACACTTTACCACGTGACATTACCATGTTGGACAGTTTAAATTTCAAACAGTTTTCCTATCCAATTGACACTTGACGACAATGTAGGTGTCAACAACGTGTCAAAAATCAGCGTACAAATAGCAAAGTTCCATCGGTAAGAAACTGGCCACATGTACACTATGGTGTACACTTTAGTTTACACTTTGCCATGTGAGATTACCTTGTTCGATATTTTTAACTTCAAATAGTTTTCCAATCCAATTGACACTTGACAACAATGCAAGTGTCAAACAACGTGTAAAAAATCAGTGTACAAATTGTAAAGTTCAATCTGTAAGAACCTTTCTTCATGTACACTATGGTGTACACTTTAATTTACGCTTTGCCACGAGACATATCCTCCTTGGACAGTTTAAACTTCAAACAATTTTCCAATCCAATTGACACTTGACAACAATGTAAGCGTCAAACAACGTGTAAAAAATCAGTGTACAAATAGGAAAGTTCAATTGATAAGAACCTTGCCTCATGTACGCTACGGTGTACACTTTAGTTTACACTTTGCCACGTGACATATCCCTGTTAGACAGTCCAAAATTCAAATAGTTTTTCCACCTAATTGGCACTTGACAAAAATGCAAGTGTCAAACAACGTGTCATTATTCAGCGTACAAATAGCAAAGTTCAGTCGATGAGAACCATGCTCCATGTACATTATGATGTACACACTTTAGTTTACACTTTGCCACGTGACATTACCACGTTGGACAGTTTAAATTTCAAACTGTTTTCACATCCAATTGGCACTTGACAACAATGCAAATCTCAATCAACGTGTCTAAATTAAGTCTACAAATAGCAAAGTTCAATCATAAGAACCTTGCGGCATGTACACTATGGTATACACTTTAGTTTACACATTGCCACGCGACATTATCCTATTGGACAACTTACATTTCAAGCAGTTTTCATTTCCAATTGACACCTGACAACAATGCAAGTGTCAAACAACGTGTCAAAAATCAGAGTACAAATAGCAATGTTCAATCCGAAAAGAACCTCGCGGCATGTACACTATGGTGTACAATTTATTTTACACTTTTCCATGCGACATTACCCTGTTAGACAGTTTAAATTTCAAACAGTTTTCTTATCTGATTGACACTTGACAACAATGCAAGTGTCAAACAATGTGTCAAAAATCAGTGTACAAATAGCAATGTTCAATCCAAAAAGAACCTCGCGGCATGTACACCATGGTGTACAATTTATTTTACACTTTTCCATGTGACATTACCCTGTTAGACTGTTTAAATTTCAAACAGTTTTCCCATCCAAATGACACATGACCACAATGCAAGTGTGAAACAACATGTCAAAAATCAGTGTACAAATAAAGAGTTCAATCGGTAAGAACCTCGCAACATGTACACTATGGTGTACAATTTAGTTTACACTTTGCCACGTGACATTACCCTATTGGACAATTTAAATTTCAAATAGTTTTGACGTCGGTGTTATTTTATATGCCATTTTAAGTGAACTGCACCGGTTTACCTTTCAGTCAGGTCGCTGTTGAGTTTTGAAAAATATTTTAATACCCCATATGACGTCGATAGAATCTAATTTTTGACCATGTCATATTATAAGAAGCTTACTACCTCACATTAAAATTTGATGATGTTTCAAGGTCGATAGCTTTGAAAACAAATGTATTTTGACAATTACTGTTTGAGACAAAAAACTGGAACAGCAACATTACTTTTTAAATTTTTCCAAAATTTCACGTCAATAGTCGTTTCACGCATGGAACCCATTCTAAAAGCAATTTTGCAATTATTTTCTTTTTGCATTGGATTATTGTTTTTCTTTAAAAAACAGAAAATTCTTTAATTAAATTCTAAAATGTAATCTTTATACCTTCTACTAAAAATCTATTGAACTAACTTTACGGCTAAGGTACAATGTTTGAGTGACGTTTCCGTCCATGTGGGTCGGGGCGTTACAATCAGTGCACAAATAACGAAGTTCTATCGGTAAGAACCTCATGACATGTACACTATGGTGTACGATTTAGTTTACACTTTGCTAGTGACATTACCCTGTTGGACAGTTTAAAATTTAAACAATTTTCATATCCAATTGACACTTGAGAACAATGCAAGTGTCAAAGAACGTGTCAATTATCAGTATACAAATAGCAAAGTTCAGTCGGTAAGGACCATGCTACATGTACACTATGGTGCAAACTTTAATTTACACTTTTCCACGTGATATTACCCTATTCGAAATTTTAAATTTCAAACAGTTTTCCCTTCCAATGGACACCTAACAACAACACAAGTGTCAAACAACGTGTCAAAAATCAGTGTACAAATAGCAAAGTTTGATCGGTAAGGACCGTGTTACTTGTACACTATGGTGTGTACTTTAGTTTACACTTTGCCACATGACATTACCTTATTTGACTGTTTAAATTTCAAATAGTTTCTCCATCCAATTGACACTTGATAACAATGCAAGTATCAAACAACGTGTTAAAAATCAATGTACAAATAACAAAGTTCAAAAGGTAAGAACCTTACTACATGTACACTATGGTGTACAATTTAGTTTACACTTTGCCACATAAAGTTACCCTATTGGACAGTTTTAATTTCAAATAATTTTCCCTTCCGATTGACACTTGACAACAACACAAATGTCAAACAACATGTCAAAAATTAGTGTACAAACAGCAAAGTTCAATCGATAAGAACCTCGCGACATGTTCACCACAATGTACAATTTACTTTACATTTTGCCACATGACATTACCCTGTTGGACTGTTTAAATTTCAAACAGTTTTCCCATCCAATTGACACTTGACCACAATGCAAGTGTGAAACAACTTATCAAAAATTAGTGCACAAATAGTAAAGTTCAATCGGTAAGAACCTCGTGACATGGACACTTTAGTTAGAACTTTGCCAGGTGACATCCATGTTGGATAGTTTAAATTTCAAACAGTTTTCCTATCCAATTGACACTAGACAACAATGCAACTGTCAAACAATGTGTCAAAAATCAGTGTACAAATAGCAAAATTCAATCGCTACGAACCTTGTTTCATAAACACTATGGTGTATACAATAATTTATATTTTGCCACGTGACATATTCTTGTTGGACAGTTTAAATTTCAATCGGTAAGGACCATGGTACATGTACTCTATGGCATGCACTTTAGTTTACACTTTGCCACGTGATATTACCCTATTCGCAGTTTAAATTTCAAAGAGTTTTCCCACCAAATTGAAACTTGACAACAATTCAAGTGTCAATCAACGTGTCAAAAATTAGTGTACAAATAGCACAGTTCAATCGATAAGAACCTTGCTACATGTACACGATGGTGTACACACCTTAATTTACACATTGCCACGCAACATTATCCTGTTGGACAGTTCAAATTTCAAACAATTTTCCCATCTAATTGACACTTGATGATAATGCAAGTGTCAAACAATGTGTCAAAAATTAGTGTCCAAATAGGAAAGTTCAATTGATAAGAACCTTGCTAAATGTACACTATGGTGTAGACACCTTAATTTACACTTTGCCATGCGACATTACCCTTTGGACAGTTCAAATTTCAAACAATTTTCCCATCCAATTGGCACTTGACAACAATTCAAATTTCAAACAACGTGCCGAAAACCAGTGTACAAATAGCAAAGTTCAATCGGTAAGAACCTTGCTACATGTACACTATGGTACACACACCTTAGTTTACACTTTGCCATGTGATAATACCCTATTGGACAATTTAAATTTTAAACAATTTTCCCATCCAATTGACACTTGGTTACAATGCAAGTGTCAAACAAAGTGTGAAAAATCAGTGTATAAATAGCAAAGTTCAATCGGTAAGAACCTTGCTACATGTACACTATGGTGTACACACCTTAGTTTACGCTTTGCCAAGCGACATTACCCTGTTAGACAGTTTAAATTACAAACAATTTTTCCATCTAATTGACACTTGAAGATAATGCAAGTTTCAAACAACGTGTCAAGAATCAGTGTTAAAATAGCAAAGCTCAATCGGTTAGAACCTTGTTCCATGTAAACTATGGTGTACGCTTTAGTTTACACTTTGCCATGTGACATTAACCTACTTAATAGTTTTAATTTCAAACAATTTTTCCATCCAATTGACACTTGAAAACAATGCAAGTGTCAAATAACATGTCAAAAATTAGTGTAAAAATAGCAAAGTTCAATCGGTTAGAACCTTATTACATGTAAACTATGGTGTACGCTTTTGTTTACACTTTGCCACGTGACGTTAACCTATTTAACAGTTTAAATTTCAATCCTTAACACATGACAACAATGCAAGTGTCAAACAACGTGTCAAAAATCAATGTACAAATCATGAAGTTCAGTCGGTAAGAACCTTGCGATATGTACACTATGGTGTATACTTTACACTTTGCCACATGACATTACCCTGTCGGACAGTTTAAATTTCAAATAGTTTTCCCACCAAATTGACACTTGCCGACAATGCAAGTGTATCATCAAGTGTCAAACAACGTGTCAAAAATCAGTTTACAAATAGCAAAGTTCGATCGATTAGAACCTTGCTACATATATACTATGGTGTACACACCTTAGTTTACACTTTGCCATGCCACAGTACCTTGTCGGACAGTTCAAATTTCAAACAATTTTCCCATCGAATTGACACTAGACAGTAATGCAAGTGTCAAATAACGTGTCAAAAATTAGTGTACAAATAATATAGTTCTATCGGTAAGAACCTCGCGACATGTACACTATGGAGTACAATTTAGTTTACACTTTGCCACGCAACATTACCCTATTGGACTGTTTAAATTTCAAACAATTTTTCCATCCAATTGACACTTGAGAACAATGCAAGTGCAAAACAACGTTTCAAAAATTAGTGTACAAATAGCAAAGTTTAATCGGTAAGAACCTTGTTACATGTAAACTATGGTGTACACTTTAGTATACACTTTGCCACGTGACATTAACAAGTTTAACAGTTTAAATTTCAAATAGTTTTCCCATCCAATTGACTCTTGACAACATGTAAGTGTCAAACAATGTGTCAATAATCAGTGCACAAATTGCGAAGTTCAATCGGTAAGAACCTTGCGACATGTACACTATGATGTACACTTTGCCATGTGATATTACCCTATTGAACAATTTAAATTTCAAACAAATTTCCCACCAATTTGAGATTTGACGACAATACAAGTATCAAATAATGTGTCAAAAATCAGTGTACAAATAGCAAAGTTCAATCGATAAGAACCTTCGTACATGTATACTCTGGTGTACACACCTTAGTTTACACTTTACCACTTGACATTATCTTGTTGGACTGTTTAAATTTCAAAAAAATTTCCCATCCAATTGACACTTGGCAATAATACAAGTGTCAAACAACGTGTCAAAAATCAGGATACAAATAACAAAGTTCTATCGGTAAGAGCCTCGTGACATGTACACTATGGTGTACAATTTAGTTTACACCTTGTCACGTGACATTACCCTATTGGATAGTTTAAATTTCAAACAGTTTTCGCATCCAATTGACACTTTAGAACAATGCAATTGTTAAAGAGCGTGTCAATAATCAATATACGAATAGCAAAGTTCAATCGGTAAGAACCTTCCTACATTTACACTATGGTGTACACTTTAATTTACACTTTGCGACGTGACATTAACATATTTAAAAGTTTAAATTTCAAACAATTTTCCCAGTAAATTGGCACTTAACAACAATGCAAATGTCAAACAATGTGTCAAAAATCAGTGCACAAATTGGAAAGTTCAATCGATAAGAACCTTGCTATATGTACACTGTGGTGTACACACTTTAGTTTATACTTTGCCACGTAACATTACCCTGTTGGACAATTTAAATTTCAAATAGTTTTCCCATCCAGTTGACACTTGACAACAATTTAAGTGTCAAACAACGTGTCCAAAATCGATGTACAAATAGCGGAGTTCCATTGCAACGCACTTTTGTTTACACTTTACCATGTAACATTACCCCGCTAGATAGTTTAAATTTCAAATAGTTTTCCTACCCAATTGGCACTTGACAACAATGCAAGTGTGAAACAATGCATCAAAAATTAGTGTACAAATAGCAAAGTTCAATCGGTAAGAACCTTGTTACATGTAAACTATAGTGTACGCTTTAGTTTACACTTTGCCACGTGACAATAACCTCTTTAATAGTTTAAATTTCAAACAGTTTTCCCATCTAATTGATACTTGACAACAATGCAAGTGTCAAACAACGTGTCAAAAATTAGTGCACAAATAGCAAAGTTCATTTGGTAGAAACCTAGCTACATGAACACTATGGTGTACACTTTAATTTACACTTTGCCAAGTGACATTTCCCTGTTGGACATTTTAAATTTCAAACAGTTTTCCCACCAATTAACACTTGACAACAATGTAAGTGTCAAACAACGTGTCAAAAATTAGTATACAAATAGCAAAGTTCAATCGGTAAGAACCTTGCAATATGTACCCTATGGTGTACACTTTAGTTTACACTTTGCCACGTGACATTACCCTGTTGCATAGTTTAAATTTCAAACAATTTTCCCATCAAATTAAGACTTGACAACAATGCAAGTGTCAAACAACGTGTCAAAAATCAGTGTACAAATATCAAAGTTCAATCGCTAAGGATCATGCTACGTTAACACTATGGTGTACACATTAGTTTACACTTTGCCACGTGACATTACCCTATTGGACAGCTTAAATTTCGAACAGTTTTCCCATCGAATTGACATTTCACAATAATACAAGTGTCAAACAACGTGTTAAAAATTATTGTAAAAATAGCAAAGTTCAATCGGTATGAACCTTGCGACATGTACAGTATGGTGTACAATTTTGTTTACACTTTACCACGTAACATTGTCCTATCAGACAGTTTAAATTTCAAACAATTTTTCTATCTAATTGACACTTGAGAACAGTACAAGTGTCAAACAACGTGTCAATATTCAGTGTACAAATAGCAAAGTTCAATCGGTAATGACCATGCAACTTGTACACTAAGTTGTACACTTTAGTTTACACTTTTCCAAGTGACATTACCCTGTTCGACAGTTTAAATTTAAAACAGTTTTTCCATCCAAATAACCCTTGACAACAATGCAAGTGTCAAACAACTTGTCAAAAATCAATGTACAAATAGCAAAGTTCAATCGGTAAGAACCTTGCTATGTGTGCACTAGGGTATATACTTTAGTTTACACTTTGTCACGTGATATTTAAACTGTCGGACAGTTTAAATTTCAAATAGTTTTTCCATCCAAATAACACTTGACAACAATTCAAGTGTCAAACAACGTGTCCAAAATCAGTGTACAAATATCAAAGTTCCATCGTTAAGAACCTTACTACATGTACACTATGGTGTACGCACCTTAGTTTACACTTTGCCACGTAACATTACCCCATTGGACAGTTTAAATTTCAAACCATCTTACTATCCAATTGACACTTGACAACAATGCGAGTGTCAAACAACTTGCCAAAAATCAGCGTACAAATAGCAAAGTTCAATCGGTAAGAACCTTGCTACGTGTACACTATGGTGTAAAATTTAGTTTACACTTTGCCACGTGACATTACCCTGTTGGACAGTTTAAATTTCAAACAATTTTCCCATCCAATTGACACTTCAAAACAATGCAAGTGTCAAACAATGTGTCAGTAATCAGTGTACAAATAGCAAAGTTCAATAGGTAAGGACCATGCTACATGAACACTATGGTGTATACTTTAGTTTACACATTGCCACGTTACATTACCCTGTAGGACAGTTTAAATTTCAATCAGTTTTCCAATCCAATTGACACTTGACAACAATGTAACTGTCAAACAACGTGTCAAAAATCAGTGTACAAATAGCAAATTTCAATCGATAAGAACCTTGCTACATGTACACTATTGTGTAAACTTTACTTTACATATTGCCACGTGACATTAGCCTGTTTAAAAGTTTAAATTTCAAACATTTTTCCCACTAAATTGACACTTGACAACAATGTATGTGTCAAACATGTCAAAAATCGGTGTACAAATTGCAAAGTTCAACTTGTAAGAACCTTGATACATGTACACTATGGTATACAGACTTTAGTTTACACTTTACCGCGTGACATTATCCTGTTGGACAGTTTAAATTTCAAACCATTTTTCCATCCAATTGACACTTGACAACAATTCAAATGTCAAATAATGTGTCCAAAATCAGTTTACAAATAGCAAAGTTCCATCGATAAGAACCTTGCTACATATGCACTACGGTGTATGCACTTTAGTTTACACTTCGTCACGTAACATTGCCCCTTTGGACAGTTTAAATTTCAAACGGTTTTCCCGTCCAATTGACACAAGAAAACAATGCAAGTGACAAACAACGTGTCAAAACTCAGTGTACAAATAACAAAGTTCAATAGGTAAGAAGCTTGCTACATGTACACTATGGTGAATACTTTAGTTTTCACATTGCAACTTGACATTGCCCTGTTGGACAGTTTAATTTTTAAATAGTTTTCCAATCCAATTGGCACCCGACAACAATGTAAGCGTCAAAAAACGTGTCAAAATTTAGTGTACAAATAGTAAAGTTCAATTGGTAAGAACCTTACTATATGTACACTATGGTGTACACTTTAGTTTACACTTTGCCACGTGAAATTACCCTGCTGGATAGTTTAAATTTCAAACAATTTTACCATCCAATTGAGACTTGACAACAATGCAAGTGTCAAACAAAAATTTAAATGGCTAAGGACCGTGCTATGTTAACACTATGGTGTACACATTAGTTTACACTTTGCCACGTGAAATTACCCTGCTGGATAGTTTAAATTTCAAACAATTTTACCATCCAATTGAGACTTGACAACAATGCAAGTTTCAAACAACGTGTCAAAAATCAGTGTACAAATAAAAAATTTAAATGGCTAAGGACCGTGCTATGTTAACACTATGGTGTACACATTAGTTTACACTTTGCCACATGAAATTACCCTGTTGGACAGTTTAAATTTCAAATAGTTTCCCATCGAATTGACACTTCACAACAACACAAGTGTCAAACAACTTGTCAAAAATCAGTGTACAAGTAGCAAAGTTCAATTGGTAAGAACCTTGCTACTTGTGCACTAGGGTGTACACTTTAGCTTACACTTTGCCCTGCTGGATAGTTTAAATTTCAAACAATTTTACCATCCAATTGAGACTTGACAACAATGCAAGTTTCAAACAACGTGTCAAAAATCAGTGTACAAGTAGCAAAGTTCAATTGGTAAGAACCTTGCTACTTGTGCACTAGGGTGTACACTTTAGCTTACACTTTGCCACGTGATATTAAAATTGTCGGACAGTTTAAATTTCATACAGTTTTGCCATCCAAGTGACACTTGACAACAATTCAAGTGTCAAACAACGTGTCCAAAATCAGTGTACAAATATCAAAGTTCCATCGTTAAGAACCTTACTACATGTACACTATGGTGTACGCACTTTAGTTTACATTTTGCCACGTAACATTACCCCGTTGGACAGTTTAAGTTTCAAACCATTTTCCTATCCAATTGACACTTGACAACAATGCAAGTGTCAAACAGCATGTCAAAAATCAGTGTGCAAATAGCAAAGTTCAATCGGTAAGAACCCTGGTATGTGTACACTATGGTGTAAAATTTAGTTTACACTTTGCCATGTGACATTACCCTGTTGGATAGTTTAAATTTCAAACAGTTTTTCCATCCAATTGACACATTAGAACAATGCAAGTTTCAAACAATGTGTCAATAATCAATGAACAAATAGCAAAGTTCAATAGGTAAATACCATGCTACATGTACACTATGGTATACACTTTAGTTTACACATTGCCACATGACATTACCCTGTAGGACAGTTTAAATTTCAAACAGTTTTCTTATCCAATTGACACTTGAAAACAACGCAACTGTCAAACAACGTGTCAAAAATCAGTGTACAAATAGCAAATTTCAATCGACAAGAACCTTGCTACATGTACACTATTTTGTAACTTTACTTTACACTTTGCCACGTGACATTGGTCTATTTAAAAGTTTAAATTTCAAACATTTTTCCCACCAAATTGACACTTGACAGTAATGCATGTGTCAAACATGTCAAAAATCGGTGTACAAATTGCAAAGTTCAACCTGTAAGAACCTTGCGACATTTACACTACGATGTACACGTTAGTTTACACTTTGCCACATGATATTACCCTGTTGGACTGTTTAAATTTCAAACAGTTTTCCACCCAATTGACACTTGACAATAATGCAAGTGTCAAACAATGTGTCAAAAATCAATGTACAAGTAGCAAAGTTCAATCGGTATGAACCTTGCTACATGCACTCTATGGTGTATACTTTAGTTTACACTTTATCACGTGACATTACATTGATGGACTATTTAAATTTTAAACAGTTTTTCCATCCAATTGACAGTTGACAGCAATGCAAGTGTTAAACAATGAGTCAAAAATTAATGTACAAATAGTAAAGTAGAACCGATAAGAAACTTGCTACATGTACACTATGGTGTACACTTTAGTTTACACTTTACCACGTAACATTATCCTGTTGAACAGTTTAAATTTCAAACAGTTTTCCCATCCAATTGACACTTGACAACAATGCAAGTGTCAAACAACTTGTCAAAAATTAGTGTACAAATAACAAAGTCCAATTCGTAAGAACATCGTGATATGTACACTATGGTGTACACTTTAGTTTACACTTTGTCACGTGACATTATCCTGTTGGACAGTTTAAATATCAAACAGTTTTCCCATCTAATTGAGTCTTGACAAATGCAAGTGTCAAACAATATATCCAAAATCAGTGTACAAATAGCAAAGTTCAATTGGTAAAAACCTTACTTCATGTACACTATCGTGTACATTTTACTTCACACTTTGCCACGTGACATATCCCTGTTGGACAGTTTAAATTTCCTTCAATTTTTCCATCCAATTGGCACTTGACAACAATGCAAGTGTCAAAGACTATCAAATATTAGTGTACAAATAGAAGAGTTTAATCGGTAAGAACCTTGCGACATTTACACTACGATGTACACATTAGTTTACACTTTGCCACATGATATTACCCTGTTGGACTGTTTAAATTTCAAATAGTTTCCCACCTAATTGACACTTGACAGTAATGCAAGTGTCAAACAATGTGTCAAAAATCAATGTACAAGTAGCAAAGTTCAATCGGTATGAACCTTGCTACATGCACTCTATGGTGTATACTTTAGTTTACACTTTATCACGTGACATTACATTGATGGACTATTTAAATTTTAAACAGTTTTTCCATCCAATTGACAGTTGACAGCAATGCAAGTGTTAAACAACGAGTCAAAAATTAATGTACAAATAGTAAAGTTCAACCGATAAGAAACTTGCTACATGTACACTATGGTGTACACTTTAGTTTACACTTTACCACGTGACATTACCCTGTTGGACAGTTTAAATTTCAAACAGTTTTCCTATCCAATTGACACTTGACAACAATTCAAGTGTCAAGCAACGTGCCAAAAATAAATGTACAAATAGCAAAGTTCAATCAGTAAGAACTTTGTTACATGTACACTATGGTGTACACTTCAGTTTACACACAATGCAAGTGTCAAACAACGTGTCAAAAATCAGTGTACAAATAGCAAAGTTCAATCAGTAAGAACTTTGTTATGTAGGACAGTTTAAATTTCAAATAGTTTTCCTTTCCAATTGACACTTGACAACAATGTAAGCGTCAAACAACGTGTCAAAAATCAGTGTACAAATAGCAAAGTTCAATCAGTAAGAACTTTGTTATGTAGGACAGTTTAAATTTCAAATAGTTTTCCTTTCCAATTGACACTTGACAACAATGTAAGCGTCAAACAACGTGTCAAAAATCAGTGTACAAATAGCAAAGTTCAATCAGTAAGAACTTTGTTATGTAGGACAGTTTAAATTTCAAATAGTTTTCCTTTCCAATTGACACTTGACAACAATGTAAGCGTCAAACAACGTGTCAAAAATCAGTGTACAAATAGCAAAGTTCAATCAGTAAGAACTTTGTTATGTAGGACAGTTTAAATTTCAAATAGTTTTCCTTTCCAATTGACACTTGACAACAATGTAAGCGTCAAACAACGTGTCAAAAATCAGTGTACAAATAGCAAAGTTCAATCAGTAAGAACTTTGTTATGTAGGACAGTTTAAATTTCAAATAGTTTTCCTTTCCAATTGACACTTGACAACAATGTAAGCGTCAAACAACGTGTCAAAAATCAGTGTACAAATAGCAAAGTTCAATCAGTAAGAACTTTGTTATGTAGGACAGTTTAAATTTCAAATAGTTTTCCTTTCCAATTGACACTTGACAACAATGTAAGCGTCAAACAACGTGTCAAAAATCAGTGTACAAATAGCAAAGTTCAATCAGTAAGAACTTTGTTATGTAGGACAGTTTAAATTTCAAATAGTTTTCCTTTCCAATTGACACTTGACAACAATGTAAGCGTCAAACAACGTGTCAAAAATCAGTGTACAAATAGCAAAGTTCAATCAGTAAGAACTTTGTTATGTAGGACAGTTTAAATTTCAAATAGTTTTCCTTTCCAATTGACACTTGACAACAATGTAAGCGTCAAACAACGTGTCAAAAATCAGTGTACAAATAGCAAAGTTCAATCAGTAAGAACTTTGTTATGTAGGACAGTTTAAATTTCAAACAGTTTTCCTATCCAATTGACACCTGACAACATTGCAAGTGTCAAACAATGGGTTAGGATAGTTTAAATTTCAAACAATTTTCCAATCCAATTGACACCTGACAACATTGCAAGTGTCAAACAATGGGTTAAAAATAGGTGTACAAATAACAAATTTCAATAGTAAGACCCTTGCTTCATGTACACTATGGTGTAGACTTTAGTTTACTCTCTGCCATGTGACATATCCTTGTTGGATAGTTTAAATTTCTAATATCTTTTCCATCCAATTGACACTTGACAACGATGCAAGTGTCGAAGAACCTGTTAAAAAGTAGTGTACCAATAGCAAAGTTCAATCGGTAAGGACCCTGATACATGTACACTATGGTGTACACTTTAGTTTACACTTTGCCACGTGACGTTTCCTTGTTGGACATTTTAAAATTCAAACATTTTTTCCATCAAATTGACACTTGACAACAATGCAAGTGTCCAACAACGTGTCAAAAATCAGTGTACAAATAGAAAAGTTCAATCGGTAAAAACCTTGCTATATGTACACTATGGTGTATGCTTTGGTTTACACTTTGCCACATGACATTACCCTGTTGGACATTTCAAATTTCAAATATTTTTCCCACCAAATTGACACTTGACAACAATACATGTGTCAAACGTGTCAAAAATCATTGTACAAATTACAATGTTCAACCTGTAAAAATCTTGCCACATGTACACTATGGTGTACACACTTTAGTTTACACTTTACAGCGTGACATTACCCTGTTGCACAGTTTAAATTTCAAAGCATTTTCCCATCCAATTGACACTTGACATCAATGCAAGTGTCAAACAACGTGTCCAAAATCAGTGTACAAATAGCAAAGTTCCATCGGTAAGAACCTTGCTACATGTAAACTATGGTGTATGCACTTTAGTTTACACTTCGCTGCATAACATTACCCCGTTGGAAAATTTAAATTTCAAATAATTTTCTATCCAATTGACACTAGAAAACAATGCAAGTGACAAACAACATGTCAAAATTCAGTATACAAATAGCAAAGTTCAATAGGTAAGAAGCTTGCTACATGTACACTATGGTGTACACTTTAGTTTTCACGTTGCAACATGTCATTGCTCTGCTGGACATTTTAAATTTCAAAGAGTTTTCCAATCAAATTGACACCTGACAAAAATGAAAGTGTCAAACAACGTGTCAAAAATTAGTGTACAAATAGCAAAGTTCAATCGGTAAGAACCTTGCTTCATGTACACTATGGTGTACACTTTTGTTTACACTTTGCCACGTGACAAATCCCTATTAAATAGTTTAAATTTCTAATAGTTTTCCCATCTAATTGACACTTGACAACAATGCAAGTGTCAAACAACGTGTCAAAAATCAGTGCACAAATAGCAAAGTTTAATCGGTAAAAACCTTGCTACATGTACACTATGGTGTACACTTTTGTTTACACTTTGCCATGTGACATTTCCTTATTGGACATTTTAAATTTCAAACAAATTTTCCATCCAATTGACACGACAACAATGCAAGTGTCAACAACGTGTCAAAAATAAGTGTACAAATAGCAAAGTTCAATCGATAAGAACATTGGGATATGTACACTATGGTGTACACTTTAGTTTACACTTTGCCGCGTGACATTACCCTGTTGGATAGTTTAAATTACAAACAGTTTTCCCATCCAATTGAAACCTGACAACAATGAGAGTGTGAAAAATCAATACAAGTGTCAAACAACGTGTCAAAAATCAGTGTACAAATAGCAATGTTCAATCGCTAAGGACCGTGGTACATGTATACTATGGTGTACACTTTAATTTACACCTTGTCACGTGACATTATCCTATTGTCAAACAACGTGTGAAAAATCAGTGCAGAAATTGTAGAGTTCAACCTGTAAAAACCTTGCTACATGTACACTATGGTGTACACACTTTAGTTTACACTTAGACACGTTACATTACCTAGTGGGATTGTTTAAATTTCAAACAGTCTTCTCGTCCAATTGACACTTGACAACAATTCAGGTGTCAAACAACGTGTCCAAAATCAGTGTACAAATAGAAAAGTTCTATTGGTAAGAACCTTTCTATATGTACACTATGGTGTACACACTTTAGTTTACATTTTGCCACAGAACATTAACCCATTAGACAGTTTAAATTTCAAACAGTTTTCCCGTCCAATTGAAACCTGACAACAATGAGAGTGACAAACAACATATCAAATCTTAGTGTACAAATAGCAAAGTTCAATAGGTAAGAAGCTTGCTGCATGTATAATATGGTGTACACATTAGTTTACACATTGCCATGTGACATTACCCTGTTGGACAATTTAAATTTCAAACAGTTTTCCAATCCAATTTACACCTGACAACAATGCAAGTGTCAAACAACGTGTCAAAAATAGGTGTACAAATGGCAAAGTTCAATCAGTTAGACACTTGCTTCATGTACACTATGGTGTACATTTTAGTTTATGCTTTGCCACGTGACATATCCCTATTGGACAGTTTAAACTTCTAACAGTTTTCCCATCCAATTGATACTTAACAATGATGCAAGTGTCAAACAATGTGTCAAAAATCAGTATACAAATAGCAAAGTTGAAATAGTAAGGATCTTGATACATGTACACTATGGTGTACACTTTAGTTTACATTTTACCACGTGACGTTTCCCTGTTGGACATTTTAAATTTCTAACAGTTTTCACATCGAATTGACACTTAACAACAATGCAAGTGTCAAACAACATGTCAAAAATTAGTGTACAAATAGCAAAGTTCAATCGGCACGAAACTTCCTACAAATACACTATGGTGTACAATTTAGTTTACACTTTGCCACGTGACATTACCCTATTGGATTGTTTAAATTTCAAACAGTTTTTCCATCCAATTGACACTTGACAACAATGCAAGTTTCAACCAACGTGTCAAAAATTAGTGTACAAATAGTAAAGTTCAATCGGTTAGAACCTTACTTCATGTACACTATGGTGTACAATTTACTTTACACTTTGCCACGTGACATATCCCTGTTGGACAGTATAAATTTCATACAGTTTTTCCATCCAATTAACACTTGACAACAATGCAAGTGTCAAAGACCATGTCAAAAATTGGTGTGCAAATAGCAATGTTTAATTGGTAAGAACCTTGCGACATTTACACTATGGTGTACACGTTAGTTTACACTTTACCACGTGACATTACCCTGTTGTACTGTTTAAATTTCAAATAGTTTCCCATCTACTTGACACTTGACAACAATGCAAGTGTCAAACAATGTGTCAAATATCAATGTACAAATAGCAAAGTTCAATCGGTATGAACCTTGCTACATGTGCACTATAGTGTAAACTTTAGTTTATACTTTTCCACATGACATTACCTTGATGGACAATTTAAATTTTAAACAGTTTTTCCTTTCAATTGACACTTGCCAACAATGCAAGTGTCAAACAACGAGTTAAAAATTGGTGTACAAATAGTAAAGTTCAATCGGTAAGAACCTTGCGACATTCACACTATGGTGTCCACGTTAGTTTATACTTTGCCACGTGACATTACTCTGTTGGACTGTTTAAAGTTCAAAGAGCTTTTCCACCCAATTGACACTTGACAACAATGTAAGTGTCAAACAACGTTTCAAAAATTAGTGTAAAAATAGTAAAATTTAATCGGTAAGAACATTGCTATTTGTACACTATGGTGTACACTTTAGTTTACACTTTGCCACGTGACATTATCCGGTTGGATAGTTTAAATAATAAATAGTTTTCTCATCCAATTTAAACTGAACATCAATGCAAGTGTCGAACAACGTGTCAAAAATCAGTGTACAAATAGCAAAGTTCAATCGCTAAGGACCGTGCTACATGTACACTATGGTGTACACTTTAATTTACATCTTGCCAGGTGACATTACCCTATTGGACAAGTTAAATTTCAAATAGTTTTCACATCGAATTGACACTTAACAACAATGCAAGTGTCAAACAACATGTCAAAAATCAGTATACAAATAGCAAAGTTCAATTGACAGGAACCTTCCTAGATATACAGTATGGTGTGCAATTTAGTTTACAGTTTGCCACATAACATTAACCTGTTTAAAAGTTTAAATTTCAAACAGTTTTCCCACCAAATTGACACTTGACAACAACGCAAGTGTCAAACAACGTGTCAAAAATCAGTGCAGAAATTGTAAAGTTCAACCTGTAAAAACCTTGCTACATGTACACTATGATATACACACTTTAGTTTACACTTAGCCACATGACATTGCCCAGTTGGATTGTTTAAATTTCAAACAGTCTTCCCATCCAATTGACACTTGACAACAATTCAAGTGTCAAACAACATGTCCAAAATCAGTGTACAAATAGCAAAGTTCTATCGGTAAGAACCTTTCTAGATTTACACTATGGTGTACGCACTTTAGTTTACATTTTGGCACAGAACATTAACCCATTAGACAGTTTAAATTTCAAACAGTTTTCCCGTCCAATTGAAACCTGACAACAATGCCAGTGACAAACAACATGTCAAATCTCAGTGTACAAATAACAAAGTTCAAAAGGTAAGTAGCTTGCTGCATGTAAAATATGGTGTACACATTAGCTTACTCATTGCCATGTGACATTACCCTATTGGACAGTTTAAATTTCAAACAGTTTTTCAATCCAATATATACCTTACAACAATGCAAGTGTCAAACAACGTGTCAAAAATAGGTGTACAAATGGCAAAGTTCAATTGGTTAGACCCTTGCTTCATGTACACTATGGTGTACACTTTAGTTTATGCTTTGTCACGTGACATTTCCCTATTGGACAGTTTAAACTTCTAACAGTTTTCCCATCCCATTGATACTTGACAACGATGCAAGTGTCGAACAATGTGTCAAAAATCAGTATACAAATAGCAAAGTTGAAGTGGTAAGGACCTTGATACATGTACACTATGGTGTACACTTTAGTTTACACTTTACCACGTGACGTTTCCCTGCTGGACATTTTAAAATTCAAATAGTTTTTCCATCCAATTGACACTTGACAATAATGCAAGTGTAAAACAACTTGTCAAAAATTAGTGTACAAATAGCAAAGTTCAATTGGTAAGAACCTTACTATATGTACACTATGGTGTATACTTTAGTTTACACTTTGCCATGTGACATTACTCTGTTGGACAGTTTATATTTCAAATAACTTTTCCATACAATTGATACTTGACATCAATGTATGTTTCAAACAACGTGTCAAAAATTAGTGTACAAAGAGCAAAGTTCAATCGCTATAGACCGTGCTACATGCACACTGTGGTGCACACTTTACTTTACCCTTTGCCTGATGACATTACCCTGTTGGACACTTTAAATTTCAAATAGTTTTCCCATCGAATTTACACTTAAACAACAATGCAAGTGTCAAACAACGTGTCAAAAATCAGTGTACAAAAAGCAAAGTTCAATCGGTAAGAACCTGCCTACATACACACTATGGTGTGCAATTTAATTTACACTTTACCACGTGAGATTACCCTATTAGATAGTTTAAATTTAAAAGAATTTTCCCATCCAATTGACACCTGACAACAATGCAAGAGTCAAACAACATATCAAAAATCAGTGTACAAATAGCAAAGTTCAATAGGTAAAAACCTCGCGACATGTATACTATCGTGTACACTTTAGTTTACACTTTGCCACGTGACAATGCCCTGTTGGTCAGTTTAAATTTCAAACAGTTTTTCCATCTAATTGAGACTTGACAAATGCAAGTGTCAAACAACGTGTCAAAAATCAGTGTACAATTAGCAAAGCTCAATCGGTAAGAACCTTATTTCATGTACACTGTGGTGTACACTTTAGTTTACACTTTGCCACGTGACATATCTCTGTTGGATAGTTTAAATTTCTAACAGTTTTCCCATCCAATTGACACTTGACAAGGATGCAAGTGTCGAGCAACGTGTCAAAAATCAGTACACCAATAGCAAAGTTCAATCGGTAAGGACCTTGGTACATGTACACTACGATGTACATTTTAGTTTACACTTTGTCACGTGACATTTTCCTATTAAAACTTTTAAAATTCGAATAGTTCTTCCTCACAATTGACACTTGACAACAATGCAAGTGTCAAACAACGGGCCAAAAATCAGTGTACAAATAGAAAAGTTCAATCGGTAAGTACCTTGCTATATGTACACTATGGTATATACTTTAGTTTACATTTTGCCATGTGGCACTACCCTGTTGGACATTTTAAATTTCAAACAATTTTTTCATCCAATTGATACTTGACATCAATGCAAGTGTCAAACAACGTGTCAAAAATTAGTGTACAAAGAGCAAAGTTCAATCGCTATAGACCGTGCTACATGCACATTGTGGTGCACACTTTAGTTTACCCTTTGCTTGATGACATTACCCTGTTGGACACTTTAAATTTCAAATAGTTTTCCCATCGAATTTACACTTAAACAACAATGCAAGTGTCAAACAACGTGTCAAAAATCAGTGTACAAAAAGCAAAGTTCAATCGGTAAGAACCTGCCTACATACACACTATGGTGTGCAATTTAATTTACACTTTACCAAGTGAGATTACCCTATTAGATAGTTTAAATTTAAAAGAATTTTCCCATCCAATTGACACCTGACAACAATGCAAGAGTCAAACAACATATCAAAAATCAGTGTACAAATAGCAAAGTTCAATAGGTAAAAACCTCGCGACATATATACTACCGTGTACACTTTATTTTACACTTTGCCACGTGACAATGCCCTGTTGGTCAGTTTAAATTTCAAACAGTTTTTCCATCTAATTGAGACTTGACAAATGTAAGTGTCAAACAACGTGTCAAAAATCAGTGTACAATTAGCAAAGCTCAATCCGTAAGAACCTTACTTCATGTACACTGTGGTGTACACTTTAGTTTACACTTTGCCACGTGACATATCCCTGTTGGACAGTTTAAATTTCTAACAGTTTTCCAATCCAATTGACACTTGACAATGATGTAAGTGCCGAGTAACGTGTCAAAAATCAGTACACCAATAGCAAAGCTCAATTGGTAAGGACCTTGGTACATGTACACTACGGTGTACACTTTAGTTTACACTTTGTCATGTGACATTTCCCTGTTAAAACTTTTAAAATTCAAATAGTTCTTCCTTACAATTGACACTTGACAACAATGCAAGTGTCAAACAAGGGGCCAAAAATTAGTGCACAAATAGAAAAGTTCAAATATTTAAGTACCTTGCTATATGTACACTATGGTGTACACTTTAATTTACACTTGCCTCGTGACATTACCCTGTTGGATAGTTTAAATTTCAAATAGTTTTCACATTGAATTGACACTTAATAGCAATGCAAGTGTCAAACAACGTGTCAAAAATTAGTGTACAAATAGCAAAATTCAATCGGTAAGAACCTGCCTACATATACACTATGGTGTACAATTTAGTTTACACTTTGCCACGTGACATTACCCTATTGGTCAGTTTAAATTTAAAAGAGTTTTCCCATCGAATTGACACTTGACAACAATGCAAGTGTTACACAACGTGTCAAAAATTAGTGTACAAATAGCAAAGTTCAATAGGTAAGAACCTCGCGACATGTACACTACGGTGTACACTTTAGTTTACACTTTGCCACGTCACATTACCCTATTGATCAGTTTAAATTTCAAACATTTTTTCCATCCAATTGAGACTTGACAACGTGTCAAAAATTTGTGTACAATTAGGAAAGTTCAATCGGTAAGGACCTTACTTCATGTACTTTATGGTGTACGCTTTAGCTTACACTTTGCCACGTGACATATCCCTGTTGGACAGTTTATATTTCTAACAGTTTTTCTAACCAATTGGCACTTGACAACAATGCAAGTGTCGAACAACGTGTCAAAAATTAGTATACCAGTAGCAAAGTAAAATCGGTAAGGACCTTGATACATGTACACTATGGTGTACACTTTAGTTTACACTTTGCCACGTGACATTTCCCTGTTGGACATTTTAAAATTCAAATAGTTTTT
The DNA here is from genome assembly GCF_002742605.1 of Olea europaea var. sylvestris. Classification (NCBI taxonomy): domain Eukaryota; kingdom Viridiplantae; phylum Streptophyta; class Magnoliopsida; order Lamiales; family Oleaceae; genus Olea; species Olea europaea. The sequence continues at coordinate 1,213,034 of NW_019264345.1, read as the reverse complement.
CTATCCAATTGACACTTGACAACAATTAAAGTATCAAACAACGGGTCAAAATCAGTGCATAAATAGCAAAGTCCAATTGGTTAGAACCTTGCTATTTGTACACTATGGTGTATAATTTAGTTTACACTTTGCCATGTGACATTACCCTGTCAGACAGTTTAAATTTCAAATAGTTTTCCCATCCAATTGATACTTGACATCAATGCAATTGTCGAACAATGTGTCAAAAATAAGTGTACAAATAGCAAAGTTCAATCGGTAAGAACCTTGCTACATGTACACTATGGTGTACATTTTAATTTAAACTTTACCACGTGACATTAACTTGTTTAAAAGTTTAAATTTCAAACAGTTTTTCCACCAAATTGACACTTGACAACAATGAAAGTGTTAAACAACATGTTAAAAATCAGTGTACAAATTACAAAGTTCAACCGGTAGGAACCTTGCTACATGTACGCTATGGTGTACACACTTTAGTTTACACTTAGCCATGTGACATTACCCTGTTGGACTGTTTAAATTTCGAACAGTCTTCCTATCCAATTGACACTTGACAACAATTCAAGTGTCAAACAACGTGTCCAAAATCAGTGTAGAAATAGTAAAGTTCCATCGATAAGGACCTTTCTACATGTACGCCATGGTGTACGCACTTTAGTTTACACTTTGCCACGTAACATTAACCCGTTGGACAGTTTTAATTTCAAATAGTTTTCCCGTCCAATTGACATCTGACAACAATGCAAGTGACAAACAACATCTCAAATCTCAGTGTACAAATAGCAAAGTTCAACAGGTAAGAAGCTTGCTGCATGTACACTATGGTGTAAACTTTAGTTTACATATTGCCATGTTATATTACCCTGTTGGACAGTTTAAATTTCACACAGTTTTCCCATCCAATTGACACCTGACAACAATGCAAGTGTCAAACAATGTATCAAAAATTAGTGTACAAATAGTAAAGTTCAATCGGTAAGACCCTTGCTTCATGTACACTATGGTGTACACTTTAGTTTGCGCTTTGCCATGTGACATATCCCTATTGGACAGTTTAAATTTCTAACTATTTTCTCATCCAATTGACACTTGACAATGATGCAAGTGTCGAACAACGTGTCAAAAATTAGTATATCAATAGCAATGTTCAATCGGTAAGGACCTTGATACATGTACACTATGGTGTAAACTTTAGTTTACACTTTGCCACGTGACGTTTCACTATTGTACATTTTAAAATTCAAACAATTTTTCCATCCAATTGACAGTTGATAACAATTCAAGTGTCAAACAACGGGTCAAAATTAGTGTACAAATAGCAATGTTCAATTGGTAAGAACCATGCTATATGTACACTATGGTGTATAATTTAGTTTACACTTTGCCACGTGACATAACCCTGTTGGACAGTTTAAATTTCAAACAATTTTCCCATCCTTTTGATACGTGACATCAACACAAGTGTCAAACAACGTGCCAAAAATCAGTGTACAAATAGCAAAGTTCAATCGCTAAGGACCGTGCTACATGTACACCATGGTGTAAACTTTAGTTTACACTTTGCCTCATGACATTACCCTGTTGGACAGTTTAAATTTCAAATAATTTTCCCATCGAATTGACACTTAACAACAATGCAAGTGTCAACGACGTGTCAAAAATCAGTGTACAAATAGTAAAGTTCAATCGATAAGAGTCTGCCTACATATACCTATGGGTACAATTTACTTTACACTTTGCCCTGTGACATTACCCTGTTGGACAGTTTAAATTTCAAACACTTTTCCCATCGCATGGACACTTGACAACAATGTAATTGTTAAACAACGTGTCAAAAATTAGTATGCAAATAGTAAAGTTCAATCGGTAAGAACCTTGCGACATGTACATTATGGTGTACACTTTAGTTTACACTTTGCCACGTGACATTACCTTACTGGACAGCTTAAATTTCAAATAGTTTTCCCATCCAATTGACACTTGGCAACAATGAGTGTCAAACAATGTATCAAAAATCAGTGTTCATATAGCAAAGTTCAATTGATAAGGACCTTGCTACTGTACACTATGGTGGACACTTTAATTTGCACTTTGCCACGTGACATATCGTTGCTCGTGATTTAAATTTCATACCATTTCTCTATCCAATTGACACTTGACAACAGTGTAAGTGTCAAAGACCATGTCAAAAATAACAACGTTCAATCGGTAAGAACCTTGCGACAATTACACTATGGTGTACACGCTAGTTTACACTTTACCACGTGACATTACCCTATTGGACTGTTTAAATTTCAAATAGTTTTCCCACCCAATTGACTCTTGACAACAATGCAAGTGTCAAACAACGTGTCAAAAATCAATTTACAAATAGCAATGATCTTTAGGTAAGAACCTTGCTATATGTACACTATGGTGTACACTTCACTTTATACTTTGCCACGTGACATTACCCTATTGGATAGTATAAATTTCAAATAGCTTTCCCATCCAACTAACAGTTGACATTATTGCAAGTGTCAAACAACATGTCAAAAACCAGAGTACAAATAGAAAAGTTCAATTGGTAAGAACCTTGCCACATGTACACTATGGTGTACAATTTAGTTTACACTTTACCACGTGACATTACCCTGTTGGACAATTTAAATTTCAAACTATTTTCTCATCCAATTGACATTTGACAAAAATGCAAGGGTCAAACAATGTGCCGAAAGTCAGTGTACAAATAGCAAAGTTCAATCGGCAAGAACCTCGCGACATGTACACTATGGTGTACACTTTAGTTTACACTTTCCCATGTGACATTACCCTATTGGACAGTTTAAATTTCAAACTGTTTTCCCATCCAATTAAGACTTGAAAAATGCAAGTGTCAAATAACGTGTCAAAAATCAGTGTAAAAATAGCAAAGTTCAATCGGTAAGAATCCTACTTCATGTACACTAAGGTGTACACTTTAGTTTACACTTTGCCACGTGACATATCTCTGTTGGACAGTTTAAATCTCATACAGTTTTCCCATCCAATTGACACTTGAAATCAATGCAAGTGTCAAAGACCGTGTGAAAAATCAGTGTAGAAAGAGCAATGTTTAATCGGTAAAAACCTTGCGACATTTACACTATGGTGTACATGTTAGTTTACACTTTGTCACATGACATTACACCATTGGACTGTTTGAATTTCAAAGAGTTTTCCCACCCAATTAACACTTGACAACAATCCAAGTGTTAAAAATGTGTCAAAAATCGGTACAAATTGCAAAGTTCAATCGATAAGAACCTTGCTAAATGTAAATTATGGTGTACACATTAGTTTACACTTTGCCACGTGACCTTGAACTATTGGACAGCTTAAATTACAAGCAGTTTTCCCATCCAATTGACACTTCACAATAATGCAAGTGTCGAACAACGCGTCGAAAACCAGTGTACATATAGAAAAGTTCAATCGGTAAGAACCTTGATACATGTACTATGGTGTACACTTTAGTTTACACTTTGCCACATGACATTACCCCCTAAGACAATTTAAATTTCAAACAGTTTTCCCATCCAATTGACATGTGACAACAATGCAAGCATCCAACAACTTTTCAAAAATCAGTGTGCAAATAGCAAAGTTCAATCAATCAGAAACTTGCTACGTGTACACTATGGTGTACACTTTAGTTTAAACTTTGCTACATGACATTACCCTATTGAACCTTATAAATTTTAAACATTTTCCCATCCAATTGACACTTGACAATAATGCAAATGTCAAACAACGTTTCAAAAATCAGTGGGCAAAAAGCAAAGTTCAATCTGTAAGAACCTTGCTACATGTACACTATGGTGTATACTTTAGTTTCTACTTTACCACATGACATTACCCTGTTGGACACTTTAAATTTCCAATAGTTTTCCTATGCAATTGAAAATTGACAACAATGCAAGTGTCAAACAACGTGTCAAAAATCAGTGTACAAATAGCAAAGTTCAATCGGTAAGAACCTTGCTTCATGTACACAATGGTGTACACCTTAGTTTACACTTTGCCACGTGACACATCCCTGTAGGATAGTTTAAATTTCAGACAGTTTTACCATCCAATTGATACTTGACAACAATGCAAGATTCAAAGATTGTGTCTAAAATTAGTGTACAAATAGTAAAGTTCAATCGATAAGAACCCTGCGACATTTACACTACGGTGTACAGGTTAGTTTACACTTTGCCACATGACATTACCCTATTGGACTGTTTAAATTTCAAACAGTTTTCCCACCCAGTTGACACTTGACAAAATGCAAGTGTCAAGCAACGTGTCAAAAATCAGTGTACAAATAGCAAAGTTCAACTGGTAAGAACCTTGCATCATTTACACTATGGTATACACGTTAGTTTACACTTTGCCACGTGATATTACCTTGCTGGACGCTTAATTTTCAAATAGTTTTCCCATCCAATTGAAACTGGACAACAATGCAAGTGTCAAACAACGTGTCAAAAATTAGTGTACAGATAGCAAAGTTCAATAGGTAAGAACCTTGATACATGTACATTATGGTGTACACGTTAGTTAACACTTTGCCACGTGACATTACCCTATTGCAGAGTTTAAATTTCAAATAGCTTTTCCATCCATTTGACACTTGACAACAATGGAAGTGTTAAACAACGTATCAAAAATGAGTGTACAAACAGCAAAGTTCAATTGGTAAGAACCTTACGACATGTACACTATGGTGTACACTTTAGTTTACCCTTTTCCATGTGACAGTACCTTGTTGGATAGTTTAAATTTCAAACAGTTTTCCCACCCAATTGACACTTGACAACAATGCAAGCATTAAACAATTTGTCAAAAATCAGTGTACAAATAGCAAAGTTCAACCGGTAAGAACCTTGCTACATGTACACTATGGTCTACACTTTAGTTTACACTTTACCACGTGACATTACCCTGTTGGACAGTTTAAATTTCAAATAGTTTTTCAATCCAATTGACACTTGACAGCAATGCAAGTGTCGAACAACGTGTCAAAACTCAGTGTACAAATAGCAAAGTTCAATATGTAAGAATCTGGTGACAATTACACTACAGTGTACACTTTGACACGTGACATTACCCTGTAGGTTAGTTTAAATTTCAAATAATTTTCCCATCCAATTGAGACTTTACAAATGCAATTGTCAAACAATGTGTCAAAAACCAGTGTACGAATTGCAAAGTTCAATCGGTAAGAACCTTACTGCATGTACACTTTAGTGTACACTTTAGTTTACACTTTGCCACGTGATATTACCCCATTGGACATTTTAAATTTCAAACAGGTTTCCCATCCAATTGGCACTTGACAATAATATAAGTGTTAAACAACGAGTCAAAAATCAGTGTACAAATAACAAAGTTCAATCGTAAGAACATTGCTGCATGTACACTATGGTATACACTTTAGTTTACACTTTACCACATGACATTACCCCATTTGACAGTCTAAATTTCAAACAGTTTTCCCATCCAATTGACACGTGACAATAATGCAAGTGTCCAACAATACTTCAAAAATCAGTGTGCAAATAGCAAAGTTCAATCAATCAGAACCTTGCTACATATACACTATGGTGTACACTTTAGTTTGAACTTTGCCACGTGGCATTACCCCGTTCGACAGTTTAAATTTCAAACAGTTTTCCCATCCAATTGACACGTGACAACAATGTAAGTGTCCATCAATGTTTCAAAAATCAGTGTGCAAATAGCAAAGTTCAATCGATCAGAACATTGCTACATGTACACTAGGGTGTATACATTAGTTTGAACTTTGCCACGTGACATTACCCTATTGAATCATATAAATTTCTATCAGTTTTCCAATCCAATTGACTCTTGACAACAATGCAAGTGTTAAACAACGTTTCAAAAATCTGTGGGCAAAAAGCAAAGTTCAATCGGTAAGAACCTTGTTACATGTACACTATGGTGTACACATTAGTTTACACTTTACCACATAAAATTACCCTGTTGGACGCTTTAAATTTCAAATAGTTTTCCTATGCAATTGACAATTGACAACAATGCAAGTGTCAAACAACGTGTCAAAAATCAGTGTACAAATAGCAAAGTTCAATCGATAAGAACCTTGTTTCATGTACACTATGGTGCAAACTTTAGTTTACACTTTGCCATGTGGCGTATCCCTGTTGGACAGTTTAAATTTCAAACAGCTTTCCTATCCAATTGACGCTCGACTACAATGCAAGCGTCAAACAACGCGTCAAAAATCAGTGTACAAGTTGCAAAGTTCAATCAGTAAGAATCTTGCTGCATGTACACTATGGTGTACACTTTAGGTTACACTTTGCCACTTGACATTATGCCATTGGACAGTTTAAATTTCAAATAGTTTTTCCATCCAATTGACACTTGACAACAATGCAAGTGTCAAACAACGTGTCAAAAATCTGTGTACAAATGGCAAAATTCATTCGGTAAGAACCTTGCTACATGTACACTTTAATTTACACTTTGCCACATGACATTACCCCGTTGGACAGTTTAAATTTCAAACAGTTTTCTCATCCAATTAACACGTGACAACAATGCAAGTGTCAAACAATGTCTCAAAAATCATTGTGCATGTAGCAAAGTTCAATCGATCAGAACCTTACCACATGTACACAATGGTGTACACTTTAATTTCTACTTTGCTACGTGACATTACCCTGTTGGACAGTTTAAATTTCAAACAGTTTTCCAATCCAATTGACATTGACAACAATGCATGTGTTAAACAACATGTTAAAAATCAGTTTACAAATAACAAAGCTCAATCAGAAAAAACCTTGCTACATGTATACTATGGTGTACACTTTAGTTTACACTTTGCCACGTGACAATAACCTGCTGGAAAGTTTAAATTTCAAAACAGTTTTCCAATCCAATTGACATTTGACAACAATGGGAGTGTGAAACAGCGTGTAAAAAATCATTGTACAAATAGCGAAGTTTAATCGGAAAGAACCTTGTTTCATGTACACTATGGTGTACACTTTGGTTAAAACCTTGCCACGTGACATATCCCTGTTGGATAGTTTAAATTTCAAACAATTTTTCATCCAATTGATACTTGACAATAATGTAAGTGTCAAGCAACGTGTCAAAAATTAGTGTACAAATAGAAAAGTTCAATTAGTAAGAACTTTGCTACATGTACACTACGGTGTAAACTATAGTTTACACTTTGCTGCGTGACATTACCCTGTTGGGCATTTTAAATTTCAAACAGTTTTCCCATTCAATTGACACTTGATAGAAATTCAAGTGTCAAACAACGTGTTAAGAACCAGTGTTCAAATAGAAAAGTTCAATCGGTAAGAACCTTGCTACACGTACACTATGGTACACACTTTAGTTTACACTTTGCCACATCACATTACCCTATTAAGCAGTTTAAATTTCAAACAGTTTTCCCACCCAATTGACACTTGAAAACAATGTAAGTGTTAAACAATGTGTTAAAAATCAGTGTACAAATAGCAATGTTCAACCGGTAAGAACCTTGCGATATGTACACTATGGTGTAGACTTTAGTTTATACTTTGCCACATGACATTACCCTATTGGATAGTTTAAATTTCAAACAGTTCTCCAATCCAATTGACAGTTGACAAAAATGCAAGTGTTGAACATCGTGTCAAAAATCAGTGTACAAATAGCAAAGTTAAATCGATAAGAACCTTGCTACATGTACCTTATGGTGTACACTTTAGTTTACACTTTGCCACGTGACATACCTTGTTGGACAGTTTAAATTTCAAATAGTTTCCCGGTCCAATTGATTCTTGGCAACAGTGCAAGTGTCAAACAACGTTTCAAGAATCCGTGTTCAAATAGCAAAGTTCAATCGTTAAGAACCTTGCTACACGTACACTATGGTGAACGCCTTAGTTTACACTTTGCCACTCGACATTACCCTATTGGGCAGTTTAAATTTTAAACAATTTTCCCACCCAGTTGACACTTGACAGCAATGCTAGTGTAAACAATATGTCAAAAATCAGTGTACAAATAGCAAAATTCAATTGGTAGGGATAGAGCTACATGTACACTATGGTGTGCAGTTTAGTTTACACTGTGCCACGTGACATTACCTTATTGGTAAGTTTAAATTTCAAATAGTTTTCTCATACAATTGACACTTGACAACAACGCAAGTGTCAAACAACGTCTTAAAAATCAGTGTACAAATAGCAAAGTTCAATCGGTAAGAACCTTGCTACATGTACACTATGGTGTACACTTTAGTTTACACTTTGACACGTGCCATTACCCAATTGGACAGTTTAAATTTCAAACCGTTTTCCCATCCAATTGACACTTGACAATAATGCAAGCATCAAACGTGTCAAAAATCAGTGTACAAATAGCAAAGTTCAATCGATAAGAACCTTGCTACATGTACACGATGGTGTACACTTTAGTTTATACTTTGCCACGTGATATTACCCTATTGGGCCGTTTAAATTTCAAACAGTTTTCCTATCCAATTGACAGTTGGCAACAATACAAGTGTCAAACAACGTGTCAAAAATCAGTGTTCAAATAACAAAGTTCCATCGGTAAGACCATGCTACATTTACACTATGGTGTACACTTTAGTTTATACTTTGCCAAGTGACAATACCCTATTGGACAGTTTAAATTTCAAACAGTTTTCAATCCAATTGACACTTGACAACAATTCAAGTGTCAAACAACCTGTCAAAAATTAGTGTACAAATAACAAAATTCAATCGGTAAGAACCTTGCTACATGTACACTATGGTGTACACTTTAGTTTATACTTTTCCATGTGATATTGCCCCGTTTGAAAGTTTAAATTTCAAACTATTTTCCTATCTAATTGACACTTGACAACAACGCAAGTGACAAACAACGTATCAAACATCATTGTACAAATAGCAAAGTTCAATAGGTAAGAGTCAAACAACGTAGCAAAAATCAGTGTACAAATAGCAAAGTTCAATCAGCAAGGACCACGCTACATGTACATTTTGGTGTACACTTCAGTTTACACTTTGCCACGTAACATTACCATGTTGGACAGTTTAAATTTCAAATAGTTTTCCCATCCAATTGACACTGGACAATAATTCAAGAGTTGAACAACGTGTCCAAAATCAGTGCACAAATCGTAAAGTTCAATCGGTAAGAGCCTTGCTACATGTACACTATGGTATACACTTTAGTTTACACTTTACCACATGACACTACCCCGTCGAACAGTTTAAATTTCAAATAGTTTTCCCATCCAATTGAAACTGGACAACAATTCAAGAGCTCAACAACGTGTCAAAAATCAGTGTACAAATAGCAAAGTTCAATCGGTAAGGGCCTTGCTACATGTACACTCTGGTGCACCAACTTTTGTTCACACTTTGTCACACGCTATTACCCTGTTGGACAATTTAAATTTTAGAATGTTTACTTATCCAATTGATAATATGACAACAATGCAAGTGTCAAACAATGTGTCAAAAATTAGTGTACAAATAGCAAAGTTCAATCAGTAAGAACCTTGCTACATATACACTATGGTGTACACTTTAGTTTACACTTTGCCATGTGACATCACCCCATTGGACAGTTGAAATTTCAACTAGTTTTCACATGCAAGTGTCGAATAACGTTGCAAAAATTAGTGTACAAATCGCAAAGTTCAATCAACAAGGACCATGCTATATGTACATTTTGGTGTACACTTTTGTTTACACATTGCCACGTGACATTACCCTGTTTGACAGTTTAAATTTCAAACAATTTTCCCATCAAATTGACACTGGACAACAATTCAAGAGTCAAACAACGTGACCAAAATTAGTGTCTAAATAGCAAAGTTCAATCGGTAAGAGTCTTGCTACATGTACAAAATGGTAAACACTTTAGTTTACTCTTTACCACGTGATACTACCCTGTTGGACAGTTTAAATTTCAAACAATTTTCCCATCCAATTGACACTTGACAACAATGCATGTTACAAACAAAGTGTACAAAATCAATTTACAAATAGCAAATTTCAATCGGTAAGAACCTTTCTACATGTGCACTATAGTGTAGACTTTAGTTTACACTTTGCCAAGTGACATTATCCTGTTGGACAGTTTAAATTTCAAATAGTTTGCCTATCCAATTGACACATTACAACAATGCAAGTGTTAAACAACGTGTCAAAAATCAGTGTATAAATAGCAAAGTTCAATCGGTAAGAACCTTCCTACATGTATACTATGATTTACACTTTAGTTTACACTTTGCCACGTGACACTACCCTGTTGGACAATTTAAATTTCAAACAGTTTTCCTATCCAATTTTTACTTGACAACAATGCAAGTGCCAAACAACGTGTAAAAAAATCAGTGTACAAATAGCAAACTTCAATCGGTAAGAACCTTGCTACATGTACACTATGGTGTACACTTTAGTTTACACTTTGCCTCGTGGCATTATCCTATTAGACAATTTAAATTTCAAATAGTTTTCCAATCGAATTGACACTTGACAACAATGCAAGTGTCAAACAACGTGTCAAAAATCAGTTTACTAATAGTAAAGTTCAATTGGTAAGAATCTTGCTTCATGTACACTATGGTGTACTCTTTACTTTGCTACAAGTACACTATGGTGTACACTTTAGTTAACACGTTGCCACGTGACATTACCCTTTTGGACACCTTAAATTTCAAACAATTTTCTCATCTAATTGACACTTGAAAATAATGCAAGTGTCAAACAACGTGTCAAAAATCAGTGTACAAATAGCAAAGTTCAATCGGTAAGAACCTCAAGACATGTACACTATGGTGTACACCTTAGTTTACACTTTACAACGTGATATTTTCCCGTTGAACAATTTAAATTTCAAATAGTTTTCCCTTTCAATTGACAATTGACAACATTGCAAGTCTCAAATAACGTGTTAAAAATCAGTGTACAAATAGCAAAGTTCAGTCGGTAAGAACCTTTCTACAAGTACACTATGGTGTTCTCTTTACTTTACACTATGTCACGTGACATTACCCTACTGGACAATGTAAATTTCTAACTATTTTCCCATCTAATTAACACTTGACAACAATGTAAGTGTCAAACAACGTGTCAAAAATCAGTGTACAAATAGCAAACTTCAATCTCTAAGAACCTTACGACATGTACACTATGGTGTACACTTTAGTTTACACATTGCCACGTGAGATTTCCTTGTTGGAAAGTTTAAATTTCAAACTATTTTTCCATCCAATAGACACTTGACAAAAATGCAAGGGTCAAACAACGTGTCAAAAATCAGTGTACAATTTGCAAAGTTCAATCGGTAAGGACCGTGCAACATGTACACTATGGTGAACACTTTAGTTTATACTTTACCATGTGACATTATTCTGTTGGACAGTTCAAATTTCAAACTATTTTCCATCCAATTGACACTTGAAAACAATGCAAGTTTCAAACAACCTGTCAAAAATCTGTATACGAATAGCAAATTTCAATCGGTAAGTACCTTGCTACATGTACACTATGGTGTACACTTTAGTTTACACTTTGCCGCGTGACATTTTCCTACAGGACAGTTTCAATTTCAAATAGTTTTTCCAATCAATTGACACTTGAAAATAATGCAAGAGTCATATAACATGTCCAAAATTAGTGTACAAATAGCAAAGTTCAATTGGTACGAACCTTGCTACCTGTACACTATGGTGTACACTTTAGTTTACATTTTGCCACGTGACATTACCCTGTTGGACTGTTTGAATTTCAAACTATTTTCCCATCCAATTGACACTTTACAACAATGTAAGTGTCAAACAACGTGTCAAAAATCAATGTACAAATAGCAAAGTTCAATCGGTAAAAACCTCAAGATACACTATGGTGTATACTTTAGTTTACACTTCGCCATGTGACATTAACCCGTCGGATAGTTTAAATTTCAAATAGTTTTCCCATCCAAAAAACGTGTAAAAAATTAATGTACAAATAGTAAAGTGCAAATAGTTAGGACCTTGCTACATGTACATTATGGTGCACACTTTAGTTTACTCTTTGCCACGTCACATTACCTCGTTGGACCATTTAAATTTCAAACAGTTTTTCCATCCAATTGACACTTGAAACAATTCAAGTGTCAAACAACATGTAAAAATCAGTGTACAAATAATAAAGTTCAATCGGTAAGGACCTTGCCACATGTACACTATGTACTACACTTTAGTTTACACTTTGCCATGTGACATTACACTGTTGGACACTTTAAATTTCAAACAATTTTCCCATCCAATGGACACTTGACAACAATACAAGTGTCAAACAACATGGAAAAAATTAGTGTACAAATAGCAAACTTCAATCGGTAAGAATCTTGCTACAAGTACACTATGGTGTACATACTTTTGTTTACACTTTGCCAAGTGAAGTTAGCCAGCTGGACAACTTAAAGTTCAAACAATTTTCCCATCCCATTGACACTTGACAACAATGCAAGTGTCAAAAAACGTGTCAAAAATTATTGTACAAATAGCAAAGTTCAATCAGTAAGAACCTTACTATATGTACACTATGGTGTACAATTTAGTTTACAATTTGCCACGTGACATTACCTTGTTAGGCAGTTTAAATTCCAAATAGTTTTTTCATCTAATTAACACTTGAAAACAATGTAAGTGTCAAACAATGTGTCAAAAATCAGTGTACAAATAGCAAAGTTCAATCGGTAAGAACATTGCTACATCTGCACTATGGTGTACACTTTAATTTACACTTTTCCACATGACATTTTCCTGTGGGAAAGTTTAAATTTCAAACAATTTTCCCATTCAATTGACACTTGACTACAATGCAAGTGCCAAACAACGTGTTAAAAATTAGTTTACAAATAGTAAAATTTAGTCGGAAAGAACCTTGCTACAAGTACACTATGGTGTACACTTTAGTTAACACATTGCCACGTGACATACCCTACTGGACACCTTAAATTTCAAACAATTTTCTCATCTAATTGACACTTGATAACAATGCAGGTGCCAAACAACGGGTCAAAAATCAATGTACAAATAGCAAAGTTCAATCGGTAAGAACCTTGCGACATGTACTCTGTGGTGTACACTTTAGTTTACACTTTGCCACGCGACATTATCCTGTTGGACTGTTTAAAGCTCAAACAGTTTTCCCATCCAAATGACACTTGGCAACAATGTAAGTGTGAAACAACGTGTCAAAAATTAGTTTACAAATCGCAATGTTCAATCGATAAGAACCTTCCTACATTTACACAAGTGCACACTTTAGTTTACACTTTGCCACGTGACATTACTCTGTTGAACAGTTTAAAATTTCAAATAGTTTTTCAAATGATATTGGACAACAATTGAAGTGTTAAACATCGTGTCAAAAATCAGTGTACGAATAGCAAAGTTCAATTGGTTAGGACCTTGCTACACTTTAGTTTGCACTTTGCCACGTGACATTACCCTGTTGGACAGTTTAAATTTCAAACAGTTTTCACATCCAATTGACACTTGAAAACAATGCAAGTGTCAAACAACATGTCAAAAATCAATGTACAAATAGCAAAGTTCAATCGGTAAGGACCTTGCTACATGTACACTATGGTATACACTTTAGTTTACCCTTTGCCACGTGACATTTTCCAGTTGAGCAGTTTAAATTTCAAATAGTTTTCCCATTCAATTGACAATTAGCTACAATACTAGTGTTAAACAACGTGTTAAAAATCAATGAAAAATAGCAAAGTTCAGTCGGTAAGAACCTTGCTCTAAGTACACTATGGTGTACACTTTAGTTTACACAATGCCACGTGAATTTACCCAGCCGGCCAGCTTAAATTTCAAACAATTTTCCCATCCAATTGACACTTGACTACAATGCAAGTGTTGAACAACGTGTTCAAAACCAATGTACAAATAGCAAAGTTCAATTGGTAAGAACCTTGTTGTATGTACACTATGGTGTACACTTTAGATTACACTTTGCCACGTGACATTACCCTGTCAGACGATTTAAATTTCAAATAGTTTTCCCATCCAATATACACTTGACAATAATATAAGTGTCAGACAACATGTTAAAAATTAGTGTACAAATAGCAAAGTTCAATCCGTAAGAACCTTGCGACATGTACACTGTGGTGTATACATTAATTTAAACTTTTCCCAGTGACATTGCCTTGTTGGACAGTTTAAATTTCAAACAGTTTTCCCATCCAATTGACACTTGAAAAATAACACAAGTGTCAAATAACGTGTCAAAAATCAGTGTACAAATAGCAAAGTTCAATCGGTTAAAACCTTGCTGCATGTACGCTGTGGTGTAAACTTAAGTTTACACTTTGCCACGTAACATTACCCTATTGGACAGTTTATATTTCAAACAGTTTTCCCATTCAATTGACACTTGAGAACAATGCAAGTGTCAAAAATCAGGGTGCAAATAGTAAAGTTCAATCGGTAAGGACCTTGCTACATGTACACTATGGTTTACACTTTAGTTTACACTTTACCACGTGATATTTTCCGGTTGGACAGTTTAAATTTCAAACAGTTTCCCCATTCAATTGACACTTGACTTTAATGCAAGTGTCAAATAACGCGTTTAAAATTAGTGCTCAAATAACGAAGTTTAGTCGATAAGAACCATGCTACAAGTACACTATGGTGTACACTTTAGTTTACACTATGCCACGTGACATTACCTTTCTGGACAACTTAAATTTCTAACTATTTTCCCATCGAATTGACACTGAGCAATAATGCAAGTGTCCAACAACGTGTCAAAAACCAGTGTACAATTAGCAATCTTCAATCTGTAAGAACCTTACGACATGTGCACTATGGTGTGCACTTTAGTTTACACTTTGCCACGTGACATTTTCCAGCTGTACAGTTTAAATTTTAGACAAATTTCCCATTCAATTGACACTTGACTACAATGCAAGTGTACAACAACGTGTTCAAAATCAGTGTACAAATAACAAAGTTCAATCGGTAAGAACCTTGTTACATGTACACTATAGTGTACACTTTAGTTTACACTTTGCCACGTGAAATTACCCTGTTGGACAGTTTAAATTTCAAATAGTTTTCCCATCCAATAGACACTTGACCATATTGTAAGTGTCAGATAACGTGTCAAAAATCAGGGTACAAATAGCAAAGTTCAATCGGCAAGAACCTTGCGACATGTACACTGTGGTGTATACTTTTGTTTAAACTTTTCCAAGTGACATTATCTTGTTGGACAGTTTAAATTTCAAATAGTTTTCCCATCCAATTGACACATGAGAACAATGTAAGTGTCAGACAACGTGTCAAAAATTAGTGTACAAATAGCAATTTTCAATCGGTAAGGACGGCAAGAACCTTGCTACATGTACAGTATGGTTTACACTTTAGTTTACACTTTGACACGTGATATTTTAGGAAAATCGTGATCGGGATAGCGGACCAAAAGCTAAGGAACTTGGGTGTGGATCTTTGGAATACCTTTTTTGGGCAATTTAAAATTCAAATAGTTTTCCCATTCAATTGACAATTGACTATAATGCAATTGTCAAACAGCGTATTAAAAATCAATGTACAAATAACATAGTTCAATCGGTAAGAACCTTACTACAAGTACACTTTGGTGTACATTTTAGTTTACACTTTGCCACGTCACATTACCCAGCCGGTGACAGCTTAAATTTCAAACAAATTTCCCATCCAAACAATGCAAGTGTCAAACAACGTGTTAATAATCAGTTTACAAATAGCGAAGTTCAATCGATATTAACCTTGCTACATGTACACTATGGTATGCACTTTAGTTTACCCTTTGCCACGTGACGTTTTCCAGTTAGATAATTTAAATTTCAAACAATTTTCCCATCCAATTGATACTCGACAGTAATGTAACTGTCAAACAATGTGTCAAAAATTGGTGTACAAATAGCAAAGTTCAATGGGTAAGAACCTTGATACATGTACACTATGGTGTACATACTTTAGTCTACACTTTGCCAAGTGACGTTACCCTGCTGGACAGCATAAATTTCAAACAATTTTCCCATCCAATTGACATTTGACAACAATGCAAGTGTCAAACAACGTGTCAAAAATTAGTGTACAAATAGCAAACTTCAATCGTTAAGAACTTCGCGACATGTACACTATGGTGTACACTTTAGTTTACAGTTTGCCACGTGACATTACCCTGTTGGACAGTTTAAATTTGAAACTGTTTTCCCATCCAATTAACAATTGACAACAGTACAAGTGTCAAACAACGTGTCAAAAATCAGTGTACAAATAGAAAATTTCAATCGTTAAGGACCTTGCTAAATTTATGCTATGGTGTACACTTTAGTGTACACTTTGCCACATGACATTACCTTGTTGGATATGTGAAATTTCAAATAGTTTTCCCATCGAATTAATACTTGACAACAATGTAAGTGTCAAACAAAGCCAAAAATCAGTGTAGAAATAGCAAAGTTCAATCGGTAAGAACCATGCGACATGTACATTATGGTGTATACTTTAGTTTACACTTTGCCATGTGACTATACCCTATTGGACAGTTTAAATTTCAAACAGTTCTCCCATCCAATTGACACTTGAAAAATAATGCAAGCGTCCAATAACGTGTCAAAAATCACTATACAAATAGCAAAGTTCAATCGGTTAGGACTTTGCTACAAGTACACTATGGTGTACACTTTATTTTACACTTTGCCACGGGACATTACCCTATTGGACAGTTTAAATTTCAAATAGTTTTTCCATCTAATTGACACTTGAGAACAATGCAAGTGTCAAACAACGTGTCAAAAATCAGTGTACAAAAAGGAAAGTTCTATCGGTAAGGACCTTGCTGCATGTACAGTATGGTGTACACTTTAGTTTACACTTTGCCATGTGATATTTTCCTGTTGGAAAGTTTAAATTTCAAACATTTTTCCCATTCAATTGACACTTGACTACAATGCAAGTGTCAAACGATGTGTTAAAAATCAGTGCACAAATAGAAAAGTTCAGTCAGTAAGAATTTTGCTATAAGTACACTATGGTGTACACTTTAGTTTACACTTTGTCACATGACATTACCCTACTGGACAGCTTCAATTTCAAACAATTTTCCCATCTAATTCACACTTGATAGCAATGCAAGTATCAAACAACATGTCAAAATTCAGTGTACAAATAATAAACTTCAATCGGTAAGAACCTTGCTACATGCACGCTATGGTATACACATTAGTTTACACTTTGCCACGTGATATTACCCAGCTGGATAGCTTAAATTTCAAACAATTTTCCCATCCAATTGACATTTGATAACAATGCGAGTGTCAAACAACGTGTTAAAAATCAGTGTACAAATAGCAAATTTTAATCGGTAAGAACCTTGCTACATGCACGCTATGGTATACACATTAGTTTACACTTTGCCACGTGATATTACCCAGCTGGATAGCTTAAATTTCAAACAATTTTCCCATCCAATTGACATTTGATAACAATGCGAGTGTCAAACAACGTGTTAAAAATCAGTGTACAAATAGCAAACTTAAATCGGTAAGAACTTTGCGACATGTACACAATGGTGTACACTTTAGTTTACAGTTTACCACGTGACATTACCCTGTTGGATAGCTTAAATTTGAAACTTTTTTCCCATCCAATTAACACTTGACAACAGTTCAAGTGTCAAACAACGTGTCAAAAATCTGTGTACAAATAGCAAAGTTCAATCGTTAAGGACCTTGCTAAATTTACACTATGGTGTACTCTTTAGTTTACACTTTGACACGTTACATTACCCAATTGGATAGTTTACATTTCAAACAATTTTTCCATTCAATTGACACTTCACAACAATGCAAGTGTCAAACAATTTGTCAAAAATCTGTGCACAAATAGCAAAGTTCAATTGGTGAGAAACTTGCAACATCTACACTATGGTATACACTTCAGTTTATACTTTGCCTCGTGACATTACACTGTTGGACAGTTTAAATTTCAAATAGTTTTACCATCCAATTGACACTTGACAACAATTTAAATGTCAAACAACGTGTCAAAAATCAGTGTACAAATAGCAAAGTTCAATGGGTAAGAACCTTGCTACATGTACACTATGGTGTACATACTTTAGTCTACACTTTGTCAAGTTACGTTACCCTAGTGGACAGCTTAAATTTCAATGAATTTTCCCATACCATTGACACTTGACAACAATGCGAGTGTCAAACAACTTGTCAAAAATCAGTGTACAAATAGCAAAGTTGAATCGGTAAGAACCTTGCTACATGTACACTAAGATGTATACTTTAGTTTACACTTTGCCACGTGACATTACACTATTGGACGGATTAAATTTCAAATAGTTTTCCCATCCAAATGACACTTGACAACAATGCAAGTGTCAAACAATGCGTCAAAAATCAGTGTACAAGTAGCAAAGTTCGATCGGTAAGAACCTTGCTACATGTACACTATGGTGCACATACTTTAGTTTACACTTTGCCAAGTGACGTTATCCCGCTGGACAGCTTAAATTTCAAATAATTTTTCCATCCCATTGATACTTGACAACAATGCAAGTGTCAAACAACGCTTCAAAAATCATTGTACAAATAGCAAAGTTCGATCGGAAAGAAGCTTGCTACATGTACACCATGGTGTACACTTTAGTTCACACTTTACCACGTGACATTACCCTGTTGGACAGTTTAAAATTCAAATAGTTTTCCCATCCAATTGAAACTTGAAAACAATGGAAGTGTCAAACAATGTGTCAAAAATCAGTGTACGAATAGCAAAGTTTAATTGGTAAGGACCTTGCTACATGTACACTATGGGGTACACTTTTATTTACACTTTACCACGTGACATTTTTTATTTGGACAGTTTAAATTTCAAACAGTTTTCCCATTCAATTGACACTTAACTACAATGCAAGTGTCAAACAACATGTTAAAAATCAGTGCAGAAATAGCAAAGTTCAGTCAGTAAGAACCTTGCCACAAGTACACTATGGTGTAAACCTTAGTTTACACTTTTCCACGTGACATTACCCTACTGGACAGCTTAAAGTTCAAACAATTTTCCCATCCAATTGATATTTGACAACAATGCAAGTGTCAAACAACGTATCAAAAATCAATGTAGAAATAGTAAACTTCAATCAGTAAGAACCTTTCAAAATGTACACTATGGTGTACACTTTAGTTTACACTTTCCCACGTGACATTACCCTGTTGGACAGTTTAAATTTCAAACAGTTTTTTCATCCAATTAATACTTAAAAACAATACAAGTGTCAAATAACTTGTCAAAAATCACTGTACAAATAGCAAAGTTCAATCGGTTAGGACCTTGCTACATGTACACTATAGTGCACATACTTTAGTTTACATTTTGCCAAGTGACGTTATCTCGCTGGACAGCTTAAATTTCAAACAATTTTCCCATCCAATTGACACTTGACAATAGTGCAAGTGTCAAACAACGGTCAAAAATCAGTGTACAAATAGGAAAGTTAAATAAAAAAGGACGTTGCTAAATTTGCACTATGGTGTACACTTTAGTTTACACTTTGATACGTGACATTACCCTATTGGACAGTTTAAATTTCAAATAGTTTTCCCATCCAATTGACACTTGATAACAATGTAATTGTTAAACAACGTGTCAAAAATCAGTGTTCAAATAGCAAAGTTCAATCGGTAAAAATCACGCGACGTGTACACTATGGTGTATACTTTAGTTTACACCTTGCCACATGACATTACCCTATTGGACAGCTTAAATTTCAAATAGTTTTACCATCCAATTGACACTTGACAAAAGTGCAAGCGTCAAACAATGAGTCAAAAATCAGTGTACAAATAGCAAAGTTCAATCGTTAAGGACCTTGCTAAATTTATACTATGGTGTACACTTTAGTTTACACTTTGACACGTGACATTACCCAGTTGGATAGTTTGAATTCAAACAGTTTTTCCATCCAATTGACACTTGACAACAATGCACGTATCAAATAACATGTCAAAAATCAGTGTACATAGAGCAAAGTTCAATCGGTAAGAACCTTGCAACATGTACACTATAGTGTACATTAAGTTTAAACTTTACCACGTGACATTACCCTATTGGAGGGTTTAAATTTCAAACAATTTTCCTATCCTATTGACACTTGCAAGTGTCAAACAACGTGTCAAAAATCAGTGTACAAAGAACAAAGTTCAATCGGTAAGAACCTTGCTACTTGTACACTAAGCTGTACACTTTAGTTTACACTTTGCCACGTACCATTACACTGTTGGACAGTTTAAATTTTAAACAGTTATTCCATCCAATTGACACTTGACAACAGTGCAAGTGTCAAACAATGTGTCAAAAATCAGTGTACAAATAGCAAAATTCAATCGGTAAGAACCTTGCTACATGTACACTATGGTGCACATACTTTAGTTTACACTTTGCCAAGTGACGTTATCCTGCTGGACAACTTAAATTTCAAAAAAATTTCCCTCCAATTGACACTTGACAACAGTGCAAGTGTCAAACAACGGTCAAAAATCACTGTATAAAATAGCAAATTTCAATCAAAAAGGACGTTGATAAATTTACACTATGGTATACACTTTACTTTACACTTTGCCATGTGACATTATTGACAACAATGTAATTGTCTAACAACGTGCCAAAAATCAGTGTTCAAATAGCAAAGTTCAATAGGTAAGAACCTCGTGACATGTACACTATGGTGTATACTTTAGTTTACACCTTGCTACATGACATTACTCTATTGGACAGCTTAAATTTCAAATAGTTTTACCATCCAATTGACACTTGACAGCAGTGCAAGCGTCAAACAATGAGTAAAAAATTAGTGTACAAATAGCAAAGTTCAATCGTTAAGGACCTTGCTAAATTTATACTATGTTGTACACTTTAGTTTACACTTTGACACGTGACATTACCCAGTTGGATATTTTGAATTCAAACAGTTTTTCCATCCAATTGACACTTGACAACAATGCACGTATCAAATAACATGTCAAAAATCAGTGTACATAGAGCAAAGTTCAATCGGTAAGAACCTTGCAACATGTACACTATAGTGTACATTAAGTTTAAACTTTACCACGTGACATTACCCTATTGGAGGGTTTAAATTTCAAACAATTTTCCTATCCTATTGACACTTGCAAGTGTCAAACAACGTGTTAAAAATCAGTGTACAAATAACAAAGTTCAATCGGTAAGAACCTTGCTACATGTACACTAAGCTGTACACTTTAGTTTACACTTTGCCACGTACCATTACACTGTTGGACAGTTTAAATTTCAAACAGTTTTTCCATCCAATTGACACTTGACAATAGTGCAAGTGTCAAACAATGTGTCAAAAATCAGTGTACAAATAGCAAAATTCAATCGGTAAGAACCTTGCTACATGTACACTATGGTGCACATACTTTAGTTTACACTTTGACAAGTGACGTTATCCTGCTGGACAGCTTAAATTTCAAATAATTTTCCCTCCAATTGACACTTGACAACAGTGCAAGTGTCAAACAACGATCAAAAATCAGTGAACAAATAGCAAATTTCAATCCAAAAGGACGTTGCTAAATTTACACTATGGTGTACACTATACTTTACACTTTGCCACGTGACATTACCCTGTTGGATAGTTTAAATTTCAAATAGTTTTCCCATTCAATTGACACTTGACAACAATGTAATTGTCAAACAACGTGTCAAAAATCAGTGTTCAAATTGTAAGAACCTCGCGACATGTACACAATCGTGTATACTTTAGTTTACACCTTGCCACATGACATTACCCTATTGGACAGCTTAAATTTCAAATAGTTTTACCATCTAACTGACACTAGACAACAGTGCAAGAGTTAAACAACATTTCGAAAATCAGTGTACAAATAGCAAAGTTCAATCATTAAGGATCTTGCTAAATTTACACTATGGTGCACACTTTAGTTTACACTTTGACACATGACATTACCCAGTTGGATAGTTTACATTCAAATAGTTTTTCCATCCAATTGACACTTGACAACAATGCACGTATCAAACAACATGTCAAAAATCAGTGTACATATAGCAAAGTTCAATCGGTAAGAACCTTGCGACATGTACACTATGGTGTACATTAAGTTTAAACTTTACCACGTGACATTACGCTGTTGGACAGTTTAAATTTCAAACAATTTTCCTAGCCTATTGACACTTGACAACAATGCAAGTGTCACACAACATGTCAAAAATCAGTCTACAAATAGCAAAATTCAATCGGTAAAAGCCTTGCTACATGTACACTAAGGCGTGCACTTTAGTTTACACTTTGCCACGTGATATTACACTGTTGGACAGTTTAAATTTTAAACAGTTTTCCCATCCAAATGACACTTGACAAACAATGCAAGTGTCAAACAATGTGTCAAAAATCAGTGTACAAATGCAAAGTTTAATCGGTAAGAACCTCGCTACATGTACACTATGGTGCACATACTTTAGTTTACACTTTGCCGAGGGACGTTATCCTACTGGACAGCCCATTGACACTTGACAACAATGCAAGTGTCAAACAACGTTTGAAAAATCATTGTACAAATAGCAAAGTTCGATCGGTAAGAACCTTGCTACATCTATACCATGGTGTACACTTTAGTTTACACTTTGCCACGTGACATTACCCTGTTAGACAGTTTAAATTTCAAATAGTTTTCCCATCCAATTGACACTTGAAAACAATGCAAGTGTCAAACATTGTGTCAAAAATCAGTGTACAAATGACAAAGTTCAATTGGTGAGGACCTTGTTACATGTACACTATGGGGTACACTTTTGTTTACACTTTGCCACGTAACATTTTCCGATTGGACAGTTTAAATTTCAAATAGTTTTCCCATTCAATTGACACTTGACTACAATGCAAATGTCAAACAACGTGTTAAGAATTAGTGTACAAATAGCAAAGTTCAGTCGGTATGAACCTTGCCATAAGTACACTATGGTGTACACTTTAGTTTACACTTTGCCACGCGACATTACCCTACTGGACAGCTTAAAGTTCAAACAATTTTCCCATCCAATTGATATTTGACAACAATGCAAGTGTCAAACAACGTATCAAAAATCAATGTAGAAATAGTAAACTTCAATCAGTAAGAACCTTTCAAAATGTACACTATGGTGTACACTTTAGTTTACACTTTCCCACGTGACATTGCCCTGTTGAACAGTTTAAATTTCAAACAATTTTTCCATCCAATTAACACTTAAAAACAATACAAGTGTCAAATAACTTGTCAAAAATCAGTGTACAAATAGCAAAGTTCAATCGGTTAGGACCTTGCTACATGTACACAATAGTGCACATACTTTAGTTTACACTTTGCCAAGTGACGTTATCCAGCTGGACAGCTTAAATTTCAAACCATTTTCCCATCCAATTGACACTTGACAATAGTGCAACGGTCAAAAATCAGTGTACAAATAGGAAAGTTCAGTAAAAAAGGACGTTGCTAAATTTACACTATGGTGTACACTTTAGTTTACACTTTGATACGTGACATTACCCTGTTGGACAGTTTAAATTTCAAATAGCTTTTCCATCCAATTGACACTTGATAACAATGTAATTGTCAAACAACGTGTCAAAAATCAGTGTTCAAATAGCAAAGTTCAATCGGTAAAAACCACGCGACATGTACACTATGGTGTATACTTTAGTTTACACCTTGCCACATGACATTGCCCTACTGGACAGCTTAAATTTCAAAGAGTTTTACCATCCAATTGACACTTGACAACAACGTAAGTGTCAAACAATGTGTCAAAAATCAGTGTACAAATAGCAAAGTTCAATCGTTAAGGACCTTGCTAAATTTATACTACGGTTTACACTTTAGTTTACACCTTAACACGTGACATTACCCAGTTGGATAGTTTACATTCAAATAGTTTTTCCATCCAATTGACACTTGACAACAATGCACGTATCAAATAACTTGTCAAAAATCAGTGTACATATAGCAAAGTTCAATCGTTAAAAACCTTGCGACATGTACACTATGGTGTACATTAAATTTAAACTTTATCACGTGACATTATCCTGTTGGACAGTTTAAATTTCAAACATTTTTCCCATCCAATTGTCACTTGACAAGAATGCAAGTATCAAACAACGTGTCAAAAATTAGTGTACGAATAGCAAAGTTCAATCGGTAGGAAACTTGCTACGTGTGCACTATGGTGTACATACTTTGGTTTACACTTTGCCAAGTGATGTTACCCTGCTGGACAGCTTAAATTTCAAACAATTTTCCCATCCCATTGACACTTGACAACAATGCAAGTGTCAAACAATGTGTCAAAAATCAATGTACAAATAACAAAGTTTTAATCGGTAAGGACCTTTCTACATGTACACTATGGTGTACACTTTTGTTTACACTTTGCCCCGTGAAATTTTCCTATTGGGCAGCTTAAATTTCAAAGAGTTTTCCCATTCAATTGACACTTGACTACTATGCTAGTGTCAAAAAACGTGTTAAAAATCAGTGTACAAATTACAAAGTCCAGTTGTTTAGAATCTTGCTACAAGTACACTATGGTATACGCTTTAGTTTACACTTTACCATGTGACATTACCCTGTCGGACAGTTTAAATTTCAAATAGTATTCGCATCCAATTGACACTTAACAGTAGTACAAGTGTCGAACAACGTGCCAAAAATCAGTGTACAAATAGCAAAGTTCAATCGGTAAGGACCTTGCTAAATTTGCATTATGGTGTACACTTTTGTTTACACTTTGAAACGTGACATTACCCAGTCGGATAGTTTAAATTACAAATAGTTTTTCCATCCAATTGACGCTTAACAACAATGCAAGTGTCAAACAATATGTCAAAAATCAATGTACAAATAGCAAATTTCAATGAGTAAGAACCTTGCTATATGTACACTACGGTGCACATGCTTTAGTTGACACTTTGCCAAGTGACGTTACCCTACTGGACAACTTAAATTTCAAACAATTTTCCCATCCCGTTGACACTTGACAATGATGCAAGTGTCAAACAATGTTTCAAAAATCATTGTACAAATATCAAAGTTCAATCGATAAGAACCTTGCTACATGTACACCATGGTGTACACTTTAGTTTACACTTTACCACGTGACATTACCCTGTTGGACAGTTTAAATTTCAAATATTATTCCCATCCAATTGACACTTGAAAACAATGCAAGTGTCAAACAATGTGTCAAAAATTAGTGTACAAATAGTAAAGTTCAATCGGTAAGAACCTTGCTACATGTACACTAAGGTGTACACTTTAGTTTACCTTTTCCCATGTGATATTACACTGTTAGACAGTTTAAATTTCAAATAGTTTTCCCATCCAAATGACACCTAACAATAATGCAAGTGTCAAACAATGTGTCAAAAATCAGTTTACAAATAACAAAGTTCAATCAGTAAGGACCTTTCTACATGTACACTGCGGTGTACAGTTTTGTTTACACTTTGCCACGTGACATTTTCCTGTTGGACAACTTAAATTTCAAAGAGTTTTCTCATTCAATTGACACTTGATTACTATGCTAGTGTCAAAAAAGGTGTTAAAAATATGTGTACAAATTATAAAGTTCAGTTGGTTAAAATCTTGCTACAAGTACACTATGGTATAAACTTTAGTTTACACTTTGCCATGTGACATTATCCTATTGGGCAGTTTAAATTTCAAACAGTTTTTCCATCCAATTGACACTTGACAATAGTGCTAGTGTCGACTAACGTGTCAAAAATCAATGTACAAATAGCAAAGTTCAATCGGTAAGGACCTTGCTAAATTACACTTTTGTTTACACTTTAGCTTGTGACATTACACAGTTGGAAAGTTTAAATTTCAAACAGTTTTTCCATCCAATTGACACTTGATAACAATGCAAGTGTTAAATAACATTTGAAAAATTAGTGTACACATAGCAAAGTTCAATCGATAAGAACCTTGCGACATGTACACTATGGTGTACATTTATTTTAAACTTTACCATGTGGCATTACCCTATTGGACAGTTTCAATTACATACACTTTTCCAATCGAATTGTCACTTGACAACAATGCAAATGTCAAAGAACGTGTAAAAAATATGTGTACAAATAACAAAGTTCAATTGGTTAGAACTTTGCTACATGTACACTATGGTGTACACTTTAGTTTACACATTCCCACGTGACGTTACCTTGTTGGACAGTTTAAATTTCAAACAACTTTTCCATCTAATTCACACTTGAAAACAATGCAAGTGTCAAACAATATGTCAAAAATCAGTTCAAAGATAGCAAAGTTCAATCCGTGAGGACCATGCTACATGTAGACTATGGTGTACACTTTAGTTTACACTTTGTCACGTGACATTACACGGTTGGACAGTTTAAATTTCAAATAATTTTCCCATCCAATTGATACTTACAACAATGCAAGTGTCAAACAACGTGACAAAAATCAGTGTACAAATAGCAAAGTTCAGTCGATGAGAACCTTGTTACATGTACACTACGGTGTACACTTTAGTTTACACTTTACCATGTGACGTTAACCTGTTGGACAGTTTAAATTTGAAATAGTTTTCCCATCCAATATACACTTGATAACAATGGAAGTGCCAAGCAACATGTCTAAAATCTGTGTACAAATAGCAAAGTTGAATCGGTAAGAACCTTGCTACGTGTACACTATGGTGTACACTTTAGTTTACACATTCCCACGTGACGTTACCCTGTTGGACAATTTAAATTTCAAACAGTTTCCCCATCCAATTCACACTTGACAACAATGCAAGTGTCAAAAATCAGTGTACAAATAGTATAGTTCAATCCGTGAGGACCATGCTACATGTACACTATGGTTTACACTAGTTTACACTTTGCCACGTGACATTTTCCTCTTGGACCGTTTAAATTTCAAACAGTTTTCCCATTCAATTGACACTTGACTACAATGCAAGTGTCAAAGAACGTGTTAAAAATCAGTGTACAAATAGCAATGTTTAGTTGGTAAGAACCTTGTTACAAATACACTATGGTGTACACTTTAGTTTACACTTTGCCACGTGACATTACCCTACTGGACAACTTAAATTTCAAAGAATATTCCCATCCAATTAACACTTGACAACAATACAAGTGTCAAACAACGAGTCAAAAATCAGTGTACAAATAGTAAACTTCAATCAGTAAGAACCTCACGACATGTACACAATGGTGTACACTTTAATTTACACTTTGTCACGTGACATTACCCTGTTGGACAGTTTAATGTTCAAATAGTTTTCCCATCCAATTGAAACTTGACAACAATGCAAGTGTCAAACAACATGTCAAAAATTCGTGTAAAAATAGCAAAGTTCAATGGGCAAGAACCTTGCTACATGTACGCTACGGTGTAAACTTTAGTTTACACTTTGGCACGTGACATTACACTGTTGGACAATTTAAATTTCAAATAGCTTTCCCATCCAATTGACACTTGACAACAATGGAAGTGCCAAACAACGTGCCAAAAATCAGTGTACAAATAGCAAAGTTCAATCGGTAAGAACCTTGCAACATGTACACTATGGCGTATAGTTTAGTTTACACTTTGACACGAGACATTGCCTCGTTGGACAGTTTTAATTTCAAACAGTTTTTCCATCCAATTGACACTTGACAACAAGGCAAGTATCGAACAACGTGTTAAAAATCAGTGTAAAAATAGCTAAGTTCAATTGGCAAGAACCTTGCTACATATACACTACGGTGTAAACTTTAGTTTACACTTTGCCACATGACATAACACTGTTGGACAATTTAAATTTTAAATAGTTTTCCCATCAAATTGACACTTGACAACAATGGAAGTGTCAAACAACATGTCAAAAATCTGTGTACAAATAGCAAAGTTCAGTCGGTAACAACTTTGCGACATGTACACTATGGTGTATACTTTAGTTTACACTTTGCCACATGACATTACACTGTTAGACAGTTTAAATTTCAAATAGTTTTTCCATCCAATTGACACTTGACAACAAGGTAAGTGTCAAACAACATGTCAAAAATTAGTGTGCAAATAGTAAAGTTCAATCGTTAAGGACCTTGCCAAATTTACACTATGATGTACACTTTAGTTTACACTTTACCACGTGACATTACCCCATTAGACAGTTTAAATTTCAAATAGTTTTTCGATCCAATTGACACTTGAAAACAATGCAATTGTCAAACAATGTGTCAAAAATAAGTGTACAAATAATAAAGTTCAATTGGTAAAAACCTTGCAACATGTACACTATGGTGTACACTTTAGTTTACACTTTGCCACGTGACATTACCATGTTGGACAGTTTAAATTTCAAACTATTTTCCCTTCCAATTGACACTTGACAGCAATGCTAGTGTCAAATAACATGTCAAAAATTAGTGTACAAATAGCAAAGTTCAATCGGTAAGAACCTTGCTATATGTATACTATGGTGTACACTTTAGTTTACACTTTGCCACGTGACATTACGCTGTTGGACAGTTTAAGTTTCAATCAGTTTTCCAATCTAATTGACCCTTGACAACAATGCAGGTGTCAAAGAACGTGTCAAAAATCAGTGTACAAACAGTAAAGTACAATCGGTATAAACCTTGCTACATGTACAGTTTAGTTTACACTTTACCACGTGACATTATCCTGTTAGACAGTTTAAATTTAAAATAGTTTTTCGATCCAATTGACACTTGAAAACAATGCCGGTGTCGAACAATGTGTCAAAAATCAGTGTACAAATAACAAAGTTCTATCGGTAAGAACCTTACGACATGTACACTATGGTGTACACTTTAGTTTACATTTTGCCACGTGACATTACCATGCTGGACAGTTTAAATTTCAAACAATTTTCCCATCCAATTGACACTTGAGAACAATGCATGTGTCAAACAACTTGTCAAAAATCAGTGTACAGATAGCAAAGTTCAATTGGTAAGAATCTTACGACATGTAGACTATGGTGTACATACTTTAGTTTACACTTTGTCATGTGACGTTACCCTGCTGGGCAGCTTAAATTTCTAACAATTTTCCCATTCAATTGACACTTGGCAACAATACAACTGTCAAACAACGAGTCAAAAATTAGTGTACAAATAGCAAAGTTCAATCGGTAAAAACTTTGCGACATGTACACTATGGTATACACTTTAGTTTAACCTTTGCCACGTGATCTTACCCTGTTGAAATGTTTAAATTTTAAACACTTTTTCCATCCAATTGACACTTGAAAAACAATGCAAGTGTCAAACAACATGTTAAAATCAGTGTACAAATAGCAAAGTTCAATCGGTAAAAACCTTGCTACATGTACACTATGGTGTACCTATTTTAGTTTACACTTTGCCACGTGACATTACCCTATTGGCCGTTTAAATTTCAAACAGTTTTCCAATCCAATTGACACTTGAAAAAAATGGAAGTGTCAAACAATGAGTCAAAAATCAATGTACAAATAGCAAAGTTCAATCAGTAAGGACCTTACTACACGTACACTATGGTTTACACTTTACCATATGACATTTTCCTATCGGACAGTTTATATTTCAAACCGTTTTCCCATTCAATTGACACTTGACTAAAATGCAAGTGTCAAACAAAGTGTTCAAAATCAGTGTACACATAGTAAAGTTCAATAGGTAAGAACCTTGCTACATGTACATTATGGTGTACACTTTTGTTTACACTTTGCCACGTGACATTACCCCATTGGACAGTTTAAATTTTAAATAGTTTTCCCATCCAATTGACACTTGACAACAATGTGTCCAAAATCAGTGTACAAATAGAAAAGTTCAGTCGGCAAGAACCTTGCGACATGTACACTTTAGTTTACACTTTCCCATGACATTTTACTCTGTTAGACAGTTTAAATTTCAAATATTTTTGCCATCCATTTAACACTTGACAACAATGCAAGTGTCAAGAAACTTGTCAAAAATCAATGTACAAATAGCAAAGTTCAATCGATAAGAACCTTGCTACTTGTACACTATGGTGTACACTTTAGTTTACACTTTACCATGTGACATTATCCTGTTGGACAGTATAAATTTCAAATAGTTTTTCCATCCAATTGACACTTGACAATAATGTAAGTGTCAAACAACGTGTCAAAAATCAGTTTACAAATAGCAAAGATCAATCGGTAAGAACCTTGCTACATGTACACTATGGTGTACGCTTTAGTTTACACTTTACCACATAATGTTACCCTGCTTGACAGCTTAAATTTCAAAGAATTTTCCCATCCTATTGATACATGACAACAATGCAAGTGTCGAACAACCTGTCAAAAATCATTGTACAAATAACAAAGTTCAATCGATAAGAACCTCGTGTCATGTACACTCTAGTGTGCACTTCTATTTACCCTTTTCCACATGACATTAACCTGTTGGACAGTTTAAATTTTAAACAATCTTTCCATCCAATTGACACTTGAAAAACAATGCAAGTGTCAAACAACGTGTCAAAAATCAGTGTACAAATAGCAAAATTCAATTGGTTAGGACCTTGCTACATGTACACTATGGTGTAAATACTTTAGTTTACACTTCGCCACGTGACATTACCCTGTTGGACAGATTAAATTACAACCAGTTTTCCCATCCAATTGACACTTGAAAACAATGAAAGTGTGAAACAACGTGTCAAAAATCAGTGTACAAAAAGCAAAGTTCAATCGGAAAAGACCTTGCTACATGTACACTATGGTGTTCACTTTAGTTTACACTTTGCTACGTAACATTTTCTTGCTAGACAATTTATATTTCAAATTGTATTTCCGTTCCATTAACACTAGACTACAATGTAAGTGTCAAACAACGTGTCAAAAATCAGTGTACAAATAGCAAAGTTCAACCGATAAGAACCTTGCACCATGTACACGATGGTGTACATTTTAGTTTACACTTTTCTACGTGACATTACCCTGTTGTACAATTTAAATTTCAAACTTTTTTCCCATCCAATTGACACTTTAAAAACAATGCAAGTGTTAAACAACGTGTCAAAAATAAGTGTACAAATAGTAAAGTTCAATCGATTAGGACCTTGCTACATGTGCACTATGGTGTACACTTTAGTTTACACTTTGCCACGTGATATTACCTATTGGACAGTTTAAATTTCAATCAGTTTTCCCATCCAATTGACACTTGAAAACAATGCAAGTGTCAAACAACGTGTCAAAAATTAGTGTACAAATAGCGAAGTTCAATCGGTAAGGACCTTGCTACATGTACACTTTGGTATTCACTTTAATTTACACTTTGCCATGTGATATTTTTCCTGCTGGACAGTTTATATTTCAAACAATTTTCCCATTCAATTGACAACAATGCAAGTGTCAAACAATGTGTCAAAAATCAGTGCACAAATAGCAAAGTTTAATCGGTAAGAACCTTGCTAAATGTACACTGTGGTGTAAATACTTTAGTTTACACTTTTCCACGTGACGTTACCCTGCTGGATAGCTTAAATTTCAAAGAATTTTCCCATCCCATTGACACATGATAACAATGCAAGTGTCAAACAACGTGTCAAAAATCATTGTACAAATAGCAAATTCAATCAATAAGAACCTTGCTACAAGTATACTATGGTGTACACTTTAGTTTACACTTTGCCACGTGACATTACCCTATTGGACAGTATATATTTTAAACAATTTTTCCATCCAATTAACACTTGACAATAATGCAAGTGTCAAACAACGTGTCAAAAATTAGTGTACAAATAACAAAGTACAATCGGTATGAACCTTGCTACATTGACACTTTACCACGTGACATTTCCCTATTAAACAGTTTAAATTTTAATTAGTTTTCCAGCCAATTGACACATGACAACAATGCAGGTGTCAAACAACGTGTCAAAAATCAGTGTACAAATAGCAAAGTTCAATCGGTAAGGACCTTGCTATATGAACACTATGGTGTACACTTTAGTTTACACTTTGCCACGTGACATTTTCCTGCTAGACAATTTATATTTCAAACAGTTTTCCTATTCAATTGACACTTAACTACAATGCAAGTGTTAAACAACGTGTCCAAAATCAGTGTACAAATAGCAAAGTTCAATCGGTAAGAATCTTCCTACATGTACACTATGGTGTACACTTTAGTTTACACTTTACCATGTGACATTATCCTGTTGGACAGTATAAATTTCAAATAGTTTTTCCATCCAATTGACACTTGACAATAGTGTAAGTGTCAAACAACGTGTCAAAAATCAGTTTACAAATAGCAAAGATCAATCAGTAAGAACCTTGCGACATGTACACTATGGTGTATACTTTATTTTACACTTTGTCACATGACATTACCTTGTTGGACGGTTTAGATTTCAAATAGTTTTCCCATCCAATTGACACTTGAAAAATAATGCAACTGTCAAATAGCTTGTCAAAAATCAGTGTAAAATAGCAAAGTTCAGTCGGTTAGGACCTTGCTACATATACACTATGGTGTACACTTTAGTTTACACTTTGCCACGTGACATTACCCTATTGGACAGTTTAAATTTCAAACTATTTTCCAATCCAATTGACACTTGAAAACAACGCAAGTGTCAAAACAACGTGTCAAAAATTAGTGTACAAATAGGAAAGTTCAATCGGTAAGAACCTTGATACATGTAATCTATGGTGTGCACTCTAGTTTACACTTTTCCACGTGACATTACGCTGTTAGACAATTTTAATTTCAAACAATATTTCCATCCAATAGACCCTTGACAACAATGTAAGGGTTAAACACTGTGTCAAAAATCAATGTACAAATTGCAAAGTTCAATCGGTAAGGATCATGCTATGTGTACTCTATGGTGTACACTTTGGTTTACACTTTGTCACATTACCCTGTTGGACAATTTAAATTTCAAATAGTTTCCCAATCCAATTGAAACTTCACAATAATGCAAGTGTCAAACAACGTGTTAAAAATCAGTATACAAATAACAAAGTTGAATCGTTAAATACCTTGCCACATGTACACTATGGTGTGCACTTTAGCTTAAACTTTGCCACATGACATTTTCCTGTTGGACAGTTTAAATTTCAAACAATTTTTCCATTCAGTTGAAACTTAACTACAATGCAAGTATCAAATAGCGTGTCCAAAATAAGTGTACAAATAGCAAAATTCAATTGGTAAGAACCTTG
Organism: Olea europaea var. sylvestris; assembly: GCF_002742605.1. NCBI lineage: Eukaryota > Viridiplantae > Streptophyta > Magnoliopsida > Lamiales > Oleaceae > Olea > Olea europaea. The sequence continues at coordinate 1,179,688 of NW_019264345.1, read as the reverse complement.
CTGCATGTACACCATGGTATACACTTTAGTTTACACTCTGCTACGTGACATTATCCTGCTGGAAAGTTTAAATTTCAAACAATTTTCCCCTCCAATTGACACTTAAGAACAATCTAAGTTTCAAACAGCCTGTCCAAGACCAGTGTACAAATAGAAAAGTTTAATCGATAAGAACCTTGCTACATATACACTATGGTGAACACTTTAGTTTACACTATGCCACGTGACATTACCCTATTGGACAATTTAAATTTTAAACACTTTTTCCATCCAATTGGCAATTAACAACAATTCAAGTGTCAAATAATGCGTCCAAAATCAGTGTACAAATAGCAAAGTTCAATCGGTAAGAACCTTGCGACCTATACACTAAGGCGTATACTTTAGTTTATACTTTGCCATGTGACATTACCTTGCTGGTTAGTTTAAATTTCAAACATTTTTTCCATCCAATTAACACTTGACTACAATTCAAGTGTCAGACAACGTGTCCAAAATCATCATACGAATAGCAAAGTTCAATCGGTAAGAACCTCGCCACATGTACACTATGGTATACACTTTAGTTTACACTTTGCCACGTGACATTACCCTGTTGGACAATTTAAATTTTAAACACTTGTTCCACCCAATTGACACTTGACAACAATTCAAGTGTCCAACAACGCGTCGAAAATCAGTGTACGAATAGCAAAGTTCAATCGGATAGGACCTTGCCACATGTACGCTATAGTGTACACTTTAGTTTACACTTTGCCACGTGACGTTACCCTGTTGGACAGTTTAAATTTAAAACTATTTTCCAATCCAATTGACACTAGAAAACAATGCAAGTGTCAAACAACGTGTCAAAAATTAGTGTACCAATAGCAAAGTTCAATCGGTAAGGACCTTGCTACATGTACACTATGGTGTACACTTTAGTTTACACTTTGCCAGGTGACATTTTCCTATTGGACAGTTTAAATTTCAAATAGTTTTTCCATTCAATTGACACTTGACTACAATGCAAGTATCAAACAACATGTCAAAAATCAGTGCAGAAATAGCAAAGTTTAGTCAGTAAGAACCTTGCTACATGTACACTATAGTGTACACTTTAGTTTACACTTTGTCGTGTGACATTACCCCGTTGGACAGTTTGAATTTAAAACTATTTTCCCTTCCAATTGACACTTGCCAATAGTGTAAGTGTTAAACAACGTGTCGAAAATCATCGTACAAATAGCAAAGTTCAATCGGTAAGAACCTTGCTATATGTACACTTTAGTTTACACTTTGTCACGTGACATTACCCTATTGGACAGTTTAAATTTCAAATACTTTTCACATCCAACTGACACTTGACAATAATACAAGTGTCAAACAACCTGTCGAAAATTAGTGTACAAATAACAAAGTTCAATCGGTAAGGACCATGCTATATGTACACTATAGTGTACACTTGAGTTTACACTTTGCCACGTGACATTACCCTGTTGGACTGTCTAAGTTTCGAATAGTTTTCCCATCCAATTGACACTTGACAACAATTGAAGCGTCAAACAACGTGTCCAAAATCTGTGTACAAATAGCAAAGTTCATTCGGTAAGAACCTTACTACATGTACACTATGCCGTACACTTTAGTTTACACTTGGCCACGTGACATTATTAGACAGTTTAAATTTCAAACAGTTTTCCCATCCAATTGACACTTGACAACAATGCAAGTGTCAAACAACGTGTCAAAAATCAGTGTACAAATAGCAAAGTTCGATCGATAAGAACCTTGATACATGTACACTATGGTGTACACTTTAGTTTACACTTTGCCACATGACATTACTCTGTTGGACAGAGTAAATTTGAAACAATTTTTCCATCCAATAGTCACTTGAAAACAATGCAAGGGTTAAACAACGTGTCAAAAATTAATGTACAAATTGCAAAGTTCAATCGGTAAGAACCATGTTTCATGTACACTATAGTGTACACTTTAGTTTACACTTTGCCACGCGACATTATCCAGTTGGATAGTTTAAATTTCAAACTATTTTCTCATCCAATTGGCACTTGACAAGAATGCAAGTGTTAAACAGTGTGCCCAAATCAGAGTACAAATTGTAAAGTTCAATCAGCAAGAACCTTGCTACATGTACACTATGGTGTACACTTTAGTTTACACTTTGCCATGCGACATTACCCTTTTGAGCAGTTTAAACTATCGAATCAGGTAATGTCATGTGGCAAAGTGTAAACTAAAGTGTACACCATAGTGTACTTGTAGCAAGGTTCTTACCAATTGAACTTTACTATTTGTACACTGATTTTTGACACGTTGTTTGGCACTTACATTGTTGTCAAGTGTCAATTGGATTGTAGCAAGGTTCTTACCGATTGAACTTTACTATTTGTACACTGATTTTTGACACGTTGTTTGACACTTACATTGTTGTCAAGTGTCAATTGGATTGGAAAACTGTTTGAAATTTAAACAGTTCAACAAGGTAGTGTCACGTGGAAAAGTGTAAATTAATGTGTATGCCATAGTGTACATGTAGTAAGGTCCTTACCGTTTCAACTTTGCTATTTGTACACTAATTTTTTACACATTATTTGACACTTGCATTGTTGTCAAGTGTCAATTGGATTGGAAAATTGTTTGAATTTTAAACTGTCCAAGAAGGTAATGTCAGGTGGCAAAGTGTAAGCTAAAGTGTACACCATAGTGTACATGTTGCAAGGTTCGTACCGATTGAACTTTGCTATTTGTAAACTAATTTTTGACACGTTGTTTGACACTTGTATTATTGTCAAGTGTCAATTGGATGGAAAAACTATTTGAAATTTAAACTGTCCAATATGGTAATTTTATGTGGTAAAGTGTAAACTAAAGTGTACAACATAGTGTACATGTAGCAATGATGTGAACCCCATAGCAACTTAGACTACAAACCCCACAAATAGATTGATGCGGAACCCAAGAACGCCAATTGATAATTAGTTTGGAATGAACTCAACAAAGTGAAACAAAAAACTTAAAGATAACAGTGATGCAATGGACCCCTTGCTTGCAAATTGAAGAACCCACGATCCGGTGTTGAATGCCACAAGGAATTACCCTTGATTACTTCGATTTATTGTTCAATTTGGAAGAACAAAGAATAAAGCAACAATCTCTCAATATAATATCAAAAGTTTTTTTACAATAGAAAATACTACTCCTATTTATACTAAAACCTAAAATATCATAAAAGGAATACAATCTCGTTCAAAAATCAAGAAGAATTATAAAAGATTACAATTCTAATCAAATTAGGAAACTCGTGAAAAATTGCAATTCAGCCCTCAACTTTGTTCTATGCAGTCCAACAGGGTAATGTCTCGTGGCAAAGTGTAAACTAAAGTGTGTACACCATACTGTACATGTAGTAAGGTTCTTACCGATTGAACACTACTATTTGTACACTGATTTTTGACATGTTGTTTGACACTTGCATTGTTGTCAAGTGTCAATTGGATGGGAAAACTATTTGAAATTTAAACTGTCCAACAGGGTAATGTCATGTGGGAAAGTTTAAACTAAAGTATACACCATAGTATACATGTAGTAAGGTCCTTACCGATTGAACTTTGCTATTTGTAAACTAATTTTCAACACGTTGTTTGACATTTACGTTGTTGTCAATTATCAATTGGATGGGAAAACTATTTGAAACTCAAACTGTCAAATAGGGGCAATGTCATGTGGAAAAGTTTAAACTAAAGTGTAGACAGAGTGTACATGTAGCAAGGTTCTTACCGATTGAACTTTGCCGTTTGTACACTGATTTTTGATACGTTGTTTGACCTTGTATTGTTGTCAAGTGTCAATTAGATGGGAAAATTGTTTGAAATTTAAACTGTCTAATAGGGTAATGTCACGTGGTAAAGTGTAAAATAAAGTGCACATGTAGCAAGTTTCGTACCGATTGAACTTTAATATTTGTAGACTAAGTTTTGACATGTTGTTTGACACTTGCACTATTGTCAAGTGTCAATTAGATGTGAAAACTATTTGAAATTCATACTGTCCAATAGGGTAATGTCACGTGGCAAAGTGTAAACTAAAGTGTGTACACTAGAGTGTACATATAGCAAGGTTCTTACCGATTGAACTTTGCTATTTGTACATTGATTTTTGACACGTTGATCGACACTTGCATTGTTGTCAAGCGTCAAATGGATGGAAAAACTGTTTGAAATTTAAACTATCCAACAGGGTAATGTCACTTGGCAAAGTGTAAACTAAAGTGTACACCATAGTGTGCATGTAGCAAGGTCCTTACCGATTGAACTTTGTTATTTGTAAACTGATTTTGACACGTTGTTTGACACTTGTGTTGGTGTCAATTGTAAATTGGATGGGAAAATTGTTTGAAATTCAAACTGTCAAATAGGGTAATGTCACGTGGCAAAGTTTAAACTAACGTGTACACCATAGTGTACATGCATCAAGGTTCTTACCGATTCAACTTTACTATTTGTAAACTGATTTTTGACACGTTGTTTGACACTCGCATTGTTTCCAATTGTCAATTAGATGGGAAAGTTGTTTGAAATTTTAACTGTCCAACAGGGTAATGTAACGTGGTAAAGGGTAAACTAAAGTGTACATGTAGCAAGGTTTATACCGATTGAACTTCGCTATTTGTACACTGATTTTTGACAATTTTTTTAACACTTGCATTGTTATCAAGTGTCAATTGGATGGAAAAACTGTTTGAAATTTTAACTGTCCAACAGGGTACTGTCACGTGGCAAAGTGTAAATTAAAGTGTACATGTAGCAAGGCCATCAACGATTGAACTTTTTGATTTGTAAACTGATTGTTGACACATTGTTTGACACTTGTGTTGTTGTCAACTGCCAATTGGATGGGAAAACTGCTTCAAATTTAAATTATCAAACAGGGTAATGTCACGTGGTAAAGGTTAAACTCAAGTGCACACCATAGTGTACATGTAGCAAGGTTCTTAGCGATTGAACTTTGCTATTTGTACACTGATCTTTGACACGTTGTTAGACATTTGCATTGTTGTCAAGCATCAATTAGATGGGAAAACTATTTGAAATATAAACTGTCCAACAGGGTAATGTCACGTGGTAAAGTGTAAACTAAAGTGTACATGTAGCAAGGTTCATATCGATTGAGCTTTGCTATTTGTACACTGATTTTTGACATTTTGTTTGAAACTTGGATTGTTGTGAAGTGTTAATTGAATGGAAAAATTGTTTGAAATTTATACTATCCAATAGAGTAATGTCACGAGACAAAGTGTAAACTAAAGTGTGTACATTAGAGTGTACATGCAGCAAAGTTTTTACTGATTGAACTTTGCTATTTGTACACTGATTTTTAATACGTTGTTTGACACTTGCATTGTTGTAACGCATCAATTGGATGGGAAAACTATTTGAAATTTAAACTATCCATTAGGATAATGTCATGTCGTAAAGTGTAAATTAAAGTGTACACCATAGTGCACATGTAGCAAGGTTCTTGCCGATTGAGCTTTGCTATTTGTACACTAATTTTTTACATGTTCTTTGACACTTGTATTGTTGTCAAGTGTCAATTGGATGGGAAAACTATTTGAAATTTAAACTGCCCAACAGGGTAATGTTATGTGGCAAAGTGTAAACTAAAGTGTACACCGTAGTGTACATGTATCAAGGTCCTCACCGATTGAACTTTGGTAATTGTAAACTGATTTTGACGCGTTGTTTGACACTTGCATTGTTGTAAAGTTTCAATTGGATAGGAAAATTGTTGGAAATTGAAACTGTCCAATAGGGTATTGTCACGTGGTAAAGTGTAAACTAAAGTGTACACCATAGTGTACATGTAGCAAGGTTCTTACAGACTGAATTTATCTATTAGTACGCTGATTTTTGACACATTATTTGACACTTGCATTGTTTTCAAGTGTCAACTGGATGGGGAAACTGTTTGAAATTTAAATTGTCCAACAGGATAATGCCACGTGGTAAAGTGTAAACTAAAGTGTACACCATCGTGTACATGTAGTAAGGTCTTTACTGATTAAACTTTGCTCTTTGTAAACTGATTTTTGACATGTTGTTTGATACTTATATTATTATCAAGTGTCAATTGGATAGGAAAATTTTTTGAAATTTAAGATGTCCAATAGTGTAATATCACGTGGCAAAGTGTAAATTAAAGTGTACACCATAGTGTCCATGTAGCAAGGTTCTTACGGATTGAACTTTGCTATTTTAACACTGGATTTTGACATGTTGTTTAACACTTACACTGTTGTCAAATGTTAATTTGATGGGAAAGTTTTTTGAAATTTAAAATGTCCAACAGGGTAATGTCACGTGGTAAAGTGTAAACAAAAGTGTACATGTGGCAAGGTTCATACCGATCAAACATTGCCATTTGTACACTATTTTTTGACATGTTGTTTGACACTTGCGTTGTTGTCAAGTGTCAATTAGATGGGAAAACTATTCAAAATTTATACTGTCCAACAGGGCAATGTCACGTGGCAAAGTGTAAACTAAAGTGTGTACACCATCGTGTACATGTAGCAAGGTTCTTACCGATTGAACTTTGCTATTTGTACACTGATTTTCTACACGTTGTTTGATACTTGGATAGTTGTCAAGTGTTAAATGGATGGGAAAACGATTTGAAATTAAAGCTGTCGAACAGGGTAATGTCGAGTGACAAAATGTAAATTAAAGTGCAGACCATAGTGCACATGTAGCAAGGTCCTTACCTTTTGAAATTTGCTATTTTTACACTGATTTTTGACACTTGCATTGTTTTCCAGTGTCAATTGGATGGGAAAACTATTTGGAATTCAAACTGTACAACAGGGTAATGTCACGTGGTAAAGTATAAACTAGAGTGTACATGTAGCAAGGTTCATACCAATTGAACGTCGCTATTTGTACACTAATTTTTGACACGTAGTTTGACAATTGCATGTTGTCAAGTGTCAATTAGATAGGAAAACTGTTTTGAAATTTACACTGTCTAACATGGTAATGTCACGTGGCAAAGTGTAAACTAAAGTGTGCACAACATAGTATACATGTAGCAAGGTTCTTATTGATTGAACTTTCCTACTTGTATACTGATTTTTGACAGGTTGGTTGACACTTGCATTGTTGTCAAGTGTCAATTGGATGGAAAAACTATTTGGAATTTAAACTGTCCAATAGAGAAATATCACGTGGCAAAGTGTAAACTAAAGTCTACACCATAGTGTACATGTAACAAAGTTCTTACCGATTGAACTTTGCTATTTGTACACTGGTTTTTGACACGTTGTTTGACACTTGCATTGTTGTCAAGTGTCAACTCAATGGGAAAACTATTTCAAATTTAAATTATCCAACGGGGTAATGTCACATAGCAAAGTGTAAACAAAAGTGTACACCATAGTGTACACGTAGCAAGGCTTTTACCGATTGAACTTTACTATTTGTACACTGATTTTTGACACATTGTTTGACACTCGTATTGTTGTCAAGTGTCAACTGGATGGAAAAATTGTTTGAAATTTAAACCGTAGAATCGGGTAATGTCATGTGGCAAACTGTAAAGTAAAGTGTACACCATAGTGTACATGTAGCAAGGTCCTTATCGATTGAACCTTGCTATTTGTACACTGATTTTCGACACGTTGTTTGACACTTGCACAGTTGTCAAGTGTCAATTTGATTGGAAAACTATTTGAAATTTAAACTGTGACACCCCGAACTTAAGCTTCGAGGGTCACATACTAAACATAATAGCTTCTGTCTTTAGTACATGTAAATACTCTTAAATAGAAGTATTACATGTTAGAAACTTATTTTCAATTTGGTAAAATATCTCTCATAAAATTTAAAGGTCGGTAGAAGTGCATGTCAACATGAAATTATACTTTACATATACAGACTCGGCACTACCCCGGTTAGTTGGGGCAGCAAGTTCGACTATTTTTATAAAATTCATCCCAACTCCATTTTCTATAAAATTTATGACATTAGAAATATATTTTCAAGTAGTTTTTTAGGTTAAAATATGAAAAATTTCCAAGATCATATGATATGGGCGTTTTACTGAAAACAGTGAGGTATTGCATAGAAATTTCAGAGTGACCCTTCAACGTTTGAAAATTCATATCTCAGGCTATAGATATCCAAATTGATTCTAGTGCCCATATTAAGAAACCTCAATGAGGAACGCAGAATTATTTTTAGAGTCTCAAACGAATGTTTATGGAGTCAGAAATAACGTTTTGAAATTGACCCAAAAACTGTCCCGTTTCTGCCTTTTTATCACTTGTAAGGGAAACTAAAAAAAAAAAAAACGTCTCTTAATATAACATGATAGATATAATTACATAATTTACTTCCAGTACCATATTACATCATGTCTTATACATGTTTTTATATAATAACAAAAGCAAAACATATGGAAAGCAGTCAAACAAAACATACAAAACAGAAACTTCGATGTAAAATAATTTTGTCCTTGATCCATCATCGATTTTGCCGACTGACTTCCACCAACTCTACAATTATGAATCTGAAAATTTAATATGAAATACTATGAGTATAAAGAATACTCAGTAAGATACCATGCTTGGATTTAACATGTTAATACTACACAAAAGAGAGCATTAAAACACATACTTGCACATTCCGGCTTGTCGGTGCCCTTCGGACTTGTCCTAAGGCGTAAATAGATATCTAACTTTGTGGACTTGTCCACGTCTTTCATATTATGGTTTTCATGCATAACTTAAGCATAAATATTACCATGAAATCCTACCACTTAAGCATAGAAAATATCTTACAATAAAACTTGAAGAAATCTTGGTTGAAAGATGAATTGAGATTGCTAGACTTTATCCTTTCTTTCTCACGTCAATTGCCCTTTGAAACAAGTGATATTCTGATTTTTCTTGAAAGGAAATAAATGGCAGCAACATTACTATTTATAGGTAAGAAAAAAATGATTAATTAAGGTGATTCTTCAACCAATTCTACACGTGGGCAGCATGAAAGAAAATCTTAACTTCAATTAAACACCTATGCATGCCTTTAGCCACCACATGCTTAAGTTAAAACACCTCATGCATGTCTTAGCCACTTCGTGCTTAAATTTAAACAATTCATACATTGCCTTAGCCACCCCACTCATGGCCAAGAGGAGAAAAAAAATGTTTACCTTGGTAATTTGGTGTAAAATGGACATTTATCCCAAACCCCTAATTAACAAATTATTTGGAAAACTTTTTAATAAATCAACCAATGCAAAATTTGGCAACCATAAATAATTTTGGCCATAATAAATTTTAAAAAGTTAAATTGCTATCCTAAAAATTAAATGAGCACAAAATTCGGAGTATTACATCCTTCCTCCCTTAAAAAATTTCGTCCTCGGAATTACCTTGAACTTAGTTGAAAAGTTCTGGATACTTGATCTTGATTTCCTCTTCTCTTTCCCAAGTTGACTCTTCGACATTATGGTTTCTCCATTGAACTCTCACTATCGGAATTTCCTTTGTCCTCAGTTGTTGGATTATGTGATCCAATATTGCTACTGGTTTTTCCTCATAAGTCATGTTTTGTTTGATATCCAATGGTTGATAATTAACTATATGACTTTGATCTGGCACATATTGTCGAAGCATTGACACGTGGAACACATCATGAATTGCTGACAAATCTGGTGGTAGAGCAATTCGATAGGCTGTATTTCCAACTTTCTGCAAAATTTCAAAAGGACCTACGAATCTTGGTCGAAGTTATCCCTTCTTTCCAAAGCGAAGAACTCCCTTCATCGGTGCCACTTTTAAGAAAACCCTATCACCCACATTAAATGCCAAATCTTTTCTCCTTTTATCAGCATAACTTTTTTGTCGGTCCTGGGCTGCCTTGATTATAGCTCTTATTTTATCAACTGCTCGACTAGTTTCCTCAATTATTTCGGGTCCTAAAACTCTTCGTTCACCTACTTCATCCCAATAGAGAGGAGCTCTACATCTCCTACCATAGAGAGCTTCGTAATGTGCCATCTTTATTGTAGTTTGATAACTATTATTAAAGGCAAACTCTACCAATGGTACATAACTTTCCCAACTGCCTTCTAAATCAAGGACGCAGGCACGTAGCATATCCTCCAAAGTCTTTATAGTCCTCTCCGATTGTCCATCGCTTTGAGGATGAAAAGCTGTACTGAAGTTTAACTTGGTTCCCATGGCTCCATGCAAACTTTTCCAAAATTTTGAGGTAAATCTTGGATCTTTATCCGATACAATTGAGGCTGGGATTCCATGCAAACGGATGACCTCTTTGATGTATAATCACGCATATTGATCCATACTAAAATTCATTCTTATCGGTAGGAAATGAGCTGACTTTGTTAACCGATCCACTATAACCCATATAGCATCATTTCCCTTAGCTGATTTTGGAAAACCCATAACAAAATCCATAGTTATATGCTCCCATTTCCATTTTGGAATTGTTAATGGTTCCAACAATCCAGATGGCCTTTGATGTTCAGCTTTCACTTGTTGACAAGTCATGCACCTCCTGACAAAAAGACCTATGCACCGTTTCATATTTCTCCACCAAAACATACTCCTTTGATCACGATATATTTTTGTACCTCCTGGATGAGCAGTATATGGAGTTAATTGTGCTTCTTCAAGAATTTCTTTCCTCAATCCCTCATCTTTTGGCACACACAACCTTCCCTTAAAGAGTAAGGCTTTATCACTCCTAATTCAAAATCCTTTCGCTTGCTAGTACCAACTTCAGATTTGATCTTTTGCAGGAAAGAGTCACCATCCTGTGCTACTCTTATTCGATCTCTAAGCATTGGTCGAATCGTTAGAGCTGCTATCCTGGTGATAGTTTGGGTTGGTGGAACAATTACTTCAAGATGTAAGTTTTCGAAATCCTTTAACAACTGGTCCTGCATAGTGATTAGTACTGCTAATTGTCTAAATGCCTTTCTGCTAAGAGCATCTGCTACTACATTAGCTTTACCAGGATGGTAAAGGATAGTGCAATCATAATCCTTTACTAGCTCTAGCCATCTCCTCTGCCTCATATTTAATTCCTTTTGGGTGAAAAAGTAATTCAAACTCTTATGATCAGTATAAATGTCACACTTATTTCCATATAAGTAATGACGCCATATCTTGAGGGCATGAACTACTGCAGCTAATTCTAGATCATGGGTTGGGTAGTTTTGTTCATATTGTTTCAATTATCTGGAAGCGTAGGGTATCACCTTTCCTTTCTGCATCAAAACACATCCTATGCCCTGTTTTGAAGCATCACTGTATATAATGAATCCTTCTGGTCCGTCAGGTATTGTTAACACTGGAGCTATGACTAATCATCATTTCAGCTCTTGGAAGCTCTGTTTACATTTCTCTGTCCATTGAAATTTTATCCCTTTTCGAGTCAAATGGGTCATTGGTCCTGCTATTTTAGAAAATCCCTCGATAAATCTTCTATAGTAACCAGTCGATCCCAAGAAGCTGCATATCTCTTTAACATTGGTTGGTCTTACCCAATTATTTACTGCTTCCACTTTGGTTGGGTCTACTTCAATTCCTTGTGCTGTGATTACGTGCCCTAGAAAACTTATTTTATCCAACCAAAATTCACATTTCTTGAATTTGGCATAAAGCTTCTCTTTTCTTAGAGTTTCCAAGACAATCGTGAGATGTTTCTCGTGTTCCTCATTACCCTTCGAATAGATTAAGATGTTATCAATAAAAACTATGACAAATTGGTCTAAGTATTCATGAAATACTCTATTCATTAGATCCATAAATACTGCCGGGGCATTAGTTAATCCAAAAGGCATCACCAAAAATTCATAATGCCCATAACGTGTCCTAAAAGCCGTCTTAGGGATATCATCTGACTTAATTTTCAATTGATGATATCTTGATCTTCGATCGATCTTTGAAAATACTGTAGCCCCCTTAAGTTGGTCAAACAAATCTTCTATTCTTGGAAGTGGATATTCGTTTTTGATAGTGAGGCGATTCAATTCTTTATAGTGAATGCACAACCTCATTGTTCCATCTTTCTTTTTCACAAATAACACAGGTGCACCCCAAGGTGATACACTTAGTCTAATGAAACCCTTATCAAGAAGCTCCTTCAACTGTACCTTCAACTCTTGCAGTTCCAACGGTGCCATACGATAGGGAGCCTTTGAAATAGGTGATGCTCCTGGTACTAAGTCGATGGTAAACTCTACTTGCCTATCTGGTGGTACACCTAGAAGATCTTCTGAAAATACATCTTTATAATGTTGAACTATTTGAACATCCTCAGCTGACAACTTATCTTGTTTAATGTTGGTCATCGATACTAGAAATCTTTGACCTAATTCCTTTTTTGGCGTCTTTTCAACTTGAGTTGTTGACACTATAGGAGACAAGGTATTTGCCTCAGTTCCCACAAAGCGAAACTCTTTCTCGCCCGGTCTTCGAAAAATCACCATTCTCTCAGTACAATGAATAGTTGCATAGTTTTAAGACAACCAATCCATACCAAGGATAACATCAAAGTCTTTCATCGTTAACAGAATTAGATCTACCGCTATACCTCTACCATCAATTCTCATCTTAAGATTTCTAGCTATTTGGTCAGCTACAAGTATCTTTCCAGATTCAAGAGAGATTTCTAAGGCATACAGAAGGAATTCATATTTTACTTTAGACTTTGCAATAAACGAAGAATAAATGAACGAATGTGTAGCTCCATAATCTATAAGTACAAATGCAGGCATATTGGAAACAGAGACGATACCTGCGAGGACATTAGGGTCTCGCTCTGCTTCTTGCCTGGATAAAGAGAAAACTCTTGCTTTTCCTTTCTTATCATCTCCAGCCTTCTGTGTCTGATTTTGGGGGTATTCTTTAGCAAAATGTCCTGATTTCCCACACTTGAAACAAACATTTTTTCCCAATATACATTCTCCTTTGTGAGGTCTATCGCACTTAGGACAATGCTTATCACCACCAACTCCTACTATCTCCGTCATTCCTTTCTTTCGTGCATTATTCCCTTTTCCTTTACCGTTATTCTGTCTATCAAAGTTCCACTTCCTCTTACCTGAGAAATTTTGAACTTGGTAAGAATTTCCAACGTTTTGAGTTCTTTGATAAGAAATAGTCTGCGCTCGCTTCAGGACTTCTCGATAAGTGTTTACCTCAAGAACTGACACTATATCATGAATATAAGGATGAAGCCCACGCTCGAACCTTCTAGCCCGCTTTTCTTCCTTATTCACTAGATGTGGAGCAAACCTTGATAATTCATCAAATTTGCATTCATATTCCACGAGGGTCATGGTTCCCTGTTGGAGTCTGAGGAACTCCATCTCTTTTTAATCTTTTACAGCTACCGGGAAAAAATTTTCTTCTATGAGTTCCTTAAACCTCTCCCCAAGTTATAGCCTGTTATTCAGTAGGTGTTAATGACCTGGTAGTCATGTCCCACCAATGGCTAGCCCCCTTCTTTAACATAAACACTGAAAATGTTACCCTTTCAACATCTTCGCATCTTATAAATTTAAAGATACGTTCTAGTTCTCGTAACCAGTCTTCAACTGCCAAGGGATCCATACTCCCCTCGAATGATGGAGGGTTCATTTTATGAAACTGCTCTATCATTGTAGTTCAATCCCTCGGGTTAGGTACTATTTGAGATTGAATAGCTAGTTGGTTGGGCTCCTGATGATCAATTGGTACTTGTTGATCTAGTGTTTGTTGTCCAGTCAAAGGTGGTGCCTGTTGTTGTTGTCCTAATTCCCGCATTACGGCCAACAGTTCTCGTGCAAAGTTTGCTACATTAATTTCGCCACCACTAGAACTGACATTAGTATTGCCACCGCCTAAGTTCATATTGGACTTCGGTGCACTGCCGTGGTTGTGCTTTGGAGGCATTTCCTTTGAATGAAAGATATTCCTCCAGTTAGAAGTATTTCAAAACGTAATACTAACTTTAAAAAAAAAATTCAAAGGCCAAGGCAACTTTCCTTTATATATATACATTATTATTTTTTCACAAGCAAAAGTCATATTGAGGTATGGTACATACATTCAAAAGTAGATGTACGTATTACATCCTATTCTATTCCAAAAACAAAGATAGCTAGATAAGATGGTGTCTAATCTTCTATTTCTTCTGGATCCTCATCGGGGTTTTCATCTGGATCTTTCTCTGGGTCTTCCTCTAACTTGCTTTGCTCTGAACTATCTGGTAATGATACAGGAAAACTTTCATCTAGAACTCTCGAAAAGCACTTAACCAACGGTCCCTTATCTAGCCTAGAATTGGTAGCTCGTAAGCTAGCATTCATGGATAAGGTTATAGTCTTCTTAAAGTTTCGCTGTAAATCGTGGCTAGTTTCATATAACCTCTGTATCTTCACCTTATCACTTAAGCTATGGTGTATCTCCCATAACATCCCAATAATACAGTCTAGCAGATCAAGATGCTATTCAAGGCTATGGAGTGGATGCATACAATAATTATAGTAAAATGCCAATAATATGTCCCGCTTCTTCGCAAAACCACAGGCTTCTGTCCTTGTGGGAGTTCTTACCATTCGTGCCATAACTAGGACAAAAATTGATTATGTTACTCTACAAGGCTCTAATAAATATTTAGATATAAGTGGTTATGACTTCATAATCTCAACCATGACTTGATTCAAATTATTCCTATATCCAGCCATAGATATAGCAGTTCATTGTATAAGAAAACTCATAAAATTTAAAAAGAAGTTTTTACCTTGATCATCGGTTGAAAGTCCATTGCTACTTGCTCGATGATGAAGGACAGTAACCTTTTTTTTTTTTTAAATATAGTCTACAGAAAAGCATAACAGCTCTGATACCATACTGTGACGCCCCGAACTTAAGCTTCAAGGGTCACATACTAAACATAATAGTTTCTGCCTTTGGTACATGTAAATACTCTTAAATAGAAGTATTACATGTTAGAAACTTATTTTCAATTTGGTAAAATATCTCTCATAAAATTTAAAGGTCGGTAGAAGTGCATGTCGACATGAAATTATATTTTACATATACGGACTCGGCACTGCCACGGTCAGTTGGGGCAGCAAGTTTGACTATTTTTATAAAATTCATCCCAACTCCATTTTCAATGAAATTTATGACATTAGAAAGATATTTTCAAGTAGTTTTCTAGGTTAAAATATGAAAAATTTCCAAGATCATATGATATGGGCGTTTTACTGAAAACAGTGAGGTATTGTACAGAAATTTCAGATTGACCCTTCAACGTTTGAAAATTCATATCTCAGGTTATAGATATCCAAATTGAGTGATTCTAGTGTCCATATTAATACAACTCAATGAGGAACACAGAAATATTTTTAGAGTCTCAAATGGACATTTATGGAGTCAGAAATAACATTTTGAAGTTGACCCAAAAATTCTCCCGTTTCTGCCTTTTTATCACTTGCAAGGGAAAGTAAAAAAAAAAAAAAAAAAAAAAAAAGTCTCTTAATATAACATGATAGATATAATTACATAATTTACTTCCAGTACCATATTACATCATGTCTTATACATGTTTTTATATAATAACAAAAGCAAAACATATGGAAAGCAGTCAAGCAAAACATACAAAACAGAAACTTCGATGTAAAATAATTTTGTCCTTAATCCATCATCGATTTTGCCGACTGACTTCCACCAACTCCACAATTATGAATCTGAAAATTTAATATGAAATACAATGAGTATAAAAAATACTCAGTAAGATACCATGCTTGGATTTAACATGTTAATACTACACAAAAGAAAGCATTCAAACACATACTTGCACATTCCGGCTTGCCGGTGCCCTACGGACTTGTCCTAAGGCATAAATAGATATCTAACTTTGTGGACTTGTCCACGTCTTTCATATTATCATTTTCATGCATAACTTAAGCATAAATATTACCATGAAATCCTACTACTTAAGCATAGAAAATATCTTACAATAAAACTTGAAGAAATCTTGGTTGAAAGATGAATTGAGAATGCTAGACTTTATCCTTTCTTTCTCACGTCAACTGCCCTTTGAAACAAGTGATATTCTGATTTTTTTTTGCAAGGAAATAAATGAAAGCAACATTACTATTTATAGGTAAGAAAAAAATGATTAATTAAGGTGATTCTTCAACCAATTCTACACATGGGCAGCATGAAAGAAAATCTTAACTTCAATTAAGCACCTATGCATGCCTTTAGCCACCACATGCTTAAGTTAAAACACCTCATGCAGCCCCTAGGGCATATCTCCAAGTGGCAAAGGGGAGGGCGGATAGGGCTCAGCGCGGCAGTGTGCAGAGTTCGATTCCCCGCAAGGTGGAATTGGCTTTGTTGCAAGCAGGAGTTACCATATGGGTTAACAGCCTTGGCCTATCCATGTGCTCTCCACCCTGGCTCCTGGGAGGCACATCTTGCGATTTACCTCCTCTACGATAGCACAGGGCAGGGTCGGTGGGGGCCCTTAAGGTTGGGGTTCAACCTTTTTTTAAAACACCTCATGCATGCCTTAGCCACTTCATGCTTAAATTTAAATAATTCATGCATTGCCTTAGCCACCCCACTCACGGCCAAGAGGAGAAAAAAAATGTTTACCTTGGTAATTAGGTGTAAAATGGACATTTATCCCAAACCCCTAATTAACAAATTATTTGGAAAACTTTTTAATAAATCAACCAATGCAAAATTTGGCAACCATAAATAATTTTGGCCATAATAAATTTTGAAAAGTTAAATTGCTATCCTAAAAATTAAATGAGCACAAAATTCGGAGTATTACATAAACTGTCCAATAGGGTAATGATACGTACCAAAGTGTAAACTAAAGTGTACACCATAGTGTACATGAAGCAATGTCCTTACCGATTGAACTTTGCTATTTGTACACTGATATTTGACACGTTATTTGATACATGCATTGTTGTCAAGCATCAATTAGATGGGAAATTTTTTTGAAAATTAAACTGTCCAATAGGGTAATGTCACATGGTAAAGTGTAAAATGTACATGTAGCAAGGTTCATACCGATTGAACTTTGCCATTTGTCAACTGATTTTTGACACGTTATTTGACACTTGCATTGTTGTCTAGTTTCAATTGGGAGGGAAAACTGTTTGAAATTTAAAATGTCCAACAGGGTAATGTCATGTGGAAAAGTGTAAACTAAAGTGTACACCATAGTATACATGTTGCAAGGTCCTTACCTTTAGAGCTTTGCTATATGTACACTGATTTTTGATACATTGTTTGACACTTGCATTGTTGTCAAGTGTTAGTTGGAAGGGAAAACCGTTTGAAATTTAAACTGTCCAACAGGGTAATGTCACGTGGTAAAGTGTAAACTTGAGTGTACATGGAGCAAGGTTCATACTGATTGAACTTTGCTATTTGTTCTCAAATTTTTAACACGTTGTTTGACACTTGCATTGTTGTCAAGTGTCAATTGGCTGGGAAAACTGTTTGAAATTTATACTGTCCGATAGGGTAATATCACATGGTAAGGTGTTCACCATAGTGTACATGTAGCAAGGTTCTTACCGATTCAACTTTGCTATTAGGACACTAATTTTTGCCACGTTGTTTGACACTTGCATTATTGTCAGGTGTTAATTGGATGGGAAAACTGTTTGAAATTTACACTGTCCAACAAGGTAATGTCACGTGGCAAAGTGAAAACTAAAGTGTACACCATAGTGTACATGTAGCAAGGTCTTTACCGATTGAACTTTGCTATTTGTAAACTGATTTTTGGCACGATGTTTCACACTTGCATTGTTGTCAAGTGTGAATTGGATGGGAAAACTGTTTGAAATTTAAACTATCCAAAAGGGTAATGTCACGTGGTAAAGTGTAAACTAAAGTGTACACCATAGTGCACATGCAGCAAGGTTTTTACTGATTGAACTTTGCTATTTGTACACAGATTTTTGACATGTTGTTTGACACTTGCATTGTTGTCAAGTATCAATTGGAAGGTAAAACTGTTTGAAATTTAAACTGTCCAATGGGGTAATGTCACATGGCAAAGTGTGAACTAAAGTGTACACCATAGTGTACATGTAGCAAGGTTCGTACCGATTGAACTTCGCTATTTGTACACTAATTTTTGACACTTTTTTTGACACTTACATTGTTATCAAGTGTCAATTGGATGGAAAAACTGTTTGAAATTTTAACAGTCCAACATGGTAATGTCACGCGGCAAAGTGTAAACTAAAGTGTACACCATAATGTACATGTAGCAAGGTCCTTACCGATTGAATTGTACGATTTGTAAACTGGTTGCCACGTTGTTAGACACTTGCGTTGTTGTCAATTTCCAATTCGATGGGAAAACTATTTCAAATTCAAACTGGCAAATAAGGTAATGTCGCGTGGTAAAGTTTAAACTAAAGTTTACACCATAGTGTACATATAGCAAGGTTCTTACCGATTGAACTTTGCTATTTGTACACTAATTTTTGACACGTTGTTAGACATTTGCATTGTTGTCAACTATCAATAAGATGGGAAAACTGTTTGAAATTTAACTATCCAACAGGGTAATGTCACATGGTAATGTGTAAACTAAAGTGTACATGTAGCGAGGTTCATACCGATTGAGCTTCGCTATTTGTTCACGGATTTTTGACATGTTGTTTGAAACTTGCCTTGTTGTCAAGTGTTAATTGAATGGGAAAACTGTTTGAAATTTATACTATCCAACAGGGTAATATCACGTGGCAAAATGTAGACTAAAGTGTGTACACTAGAGTGTACATGGAGCTTTCCTATTTGTACACTGATTTTTAACACGTTGTTTGACACTTGCATTGTTGTAACTTGTCAATTGGATGGAAAAACTGTTTGAAATTTAAACTGTCCAACAGGGCAATGTCATGTGGCAAAGTGTAAACTAAAGTATACACCATAGTGTACATGTAGCAAGGTTCTTGCCAATTGAATTTTGCTATTTGTAAACTGATTTTTTACTTGTTGTTTGACACTTGCATTGTTGTTAAGTGTCAATTGGATGGGAAAACTATTTGAAATTTACATTGCCCAAAAGGTTAATGTCACTTGGCAATGTGTAAACTAAAGTGTACACCGTAGTGTACTTGTAGAAATGTCCTTACTGATTGAACTTTGCTATTTGTAAGTCAATTTTTGTCATGTTATTTGACACTTGCATTGTTGTAAAGTGTTCATTGGATAGGAAAACTGTTGGAAATTGTACCTGTCCAATAGGGTAATGTCACGTTGCAAAGTTTAAACTAAAGTATACACCATAGTGTACATGTAGCAAGGTTCTTATAGACTGAAGTTTGCTATTTGTATGCTGATTTTTGAAATGTTGTTTGAGACTTGTATCATTGTCAAGTGTCAATTGGATAGGAAAACTGTTTGAAATTTAAACTATCCAACAGGGTAATACCACGTGGCAAAGTATAAACTAAAGTGTACACCATAGTGTACATGTAGCAAGGTTCTTACTGATTGAAATTTGCTGTTTGTACACTGATTTTTGACACGTTGTTTGACACTTGCATTGTTGTAACGTGTCAATTGGATGGGAAAATTGTTTGAAATTTAAACTGTTCAACAGGATAATGTCACGTGAAAAAATGAAATCTAAAGTGTACACTAAGGTGTACATGTAGCAAGGTTCTTGCCGATTGAACTTCGCTATTTGTACACTGATTTTTTTCATGTTGTTTGACACTTCAATTGTTGTCAAGTGTTAATTGGATGGGAAAGCTGTTTGAAATTTACACTGCCCAAAAGGGTAATGTCACGTGGCAAAATGTAAACTAAAGTGTACACCGTAGTGTACATGTAGCAAGGTCCTTATCGATTGAACTTTGCTATTTGTAAACTGATTTTTGTCATGTTGTTTGACGCTTGCATTGTTGTAAGTGTCTATTGGATAGGAAAACTGTTGGAAATAAAAGCTGTCTGACAGGGTAATGTCATGTGGCAAAGTGTAAACTAAAGTGTACACCATAGTGTACATCTAGCAAGGTTCTTACAGACTAAAGTTTGCTATTTGTACACTCATTTTTGACACGCTGTTTGACACTTGCATTGTTGTCAAGTGTCAATTGGATGGAAAAACTATTTGAAATTTAAACTGTCCAATAGGATAATGTCACGTGACAAAGTGTAAACTAAAGTGTACACCATACTGTACATGTAGCAAGGTTCTTACCGATTGAACTTTACTGTTTGTACACTGATTTTTGACACGTTGTTTGACACTTGCATTGTTGTAACGTGTCAATTGGATGGGAAAATTGTTTGAAATTTAAACTGTCCAGCAGTGTAATGTCACCTGGCAAAGTGTAAACTAAAGTGTACACCATAGTGTCAATGTAGCAAGATTCTTATCGATTGAACATTGCTATTTGTTCACTGATTTTTGACATGTTGTTTAACACATGCAATTTTGTCAAATGTCAATTCGTTGGGAAGATTGTTCGAAATTTAAACTGTCCAATAGGGTAATGTCACGTGGTAAAGTGTAAACTAAAGTGTACATGTGGCAAGGTTCAAACCGATTGAACCTTACTATTCGTACACTGATTTTTGATACGTTGTTTGACGCTTGCATTGTTGTCAAGTGTCAATTAGATGAAAAATTTAATACTCCGAAATTTTATGCTCGTTTAAATTTCTTTGGGATAGCGATTTAACTTTCAATATTATTTTTGGGCATAAGGAAAAGGGGACACCACCTTTGTAGTGGTTAATGCTAGAGGTAGTTAATGAATGTAGGCATGAAGTGTCAAATGTTGTGTATGCATGAAGTAATTATTAGTTAGTCGAAACTTAAGTCAAGTTTGAATTTGAATGAAGTAGATTATTTTGTAGGACTTCAATTGACCAAATGATTAAATTATTTTATAATCTACAATTTTTGAATATGTAAGTTGGATACAAGTTTAAATTTGGGATATGCGTTGCTAATAATGAAAGTTAGAGGGGTTAGATTATATTAGTTGAAAAGATGAGAGACTTCCTTTGTAAATCTAGGTTTTGTGGCCACTTATTACCCTATAATCAACCCACTTGTCATTTATCATCACCATACACTTAGACAATAGACTAAACATGTGTAGGAGTAAAAAAAAATGGAAGAAAAAGGAGGTGAGGCGGTGGAGTTGAGAAAAAAAAAGAAAAAAATATCAAACCATTATCCTTATATATATATATATATATATATATATATCCATATCCATTGCCATAGAGAAAAGATTTCCTTCACTTTGCAAAACACTTATACACTCAAATAGAGAGCAAAACCGAAAATAAGAAAGGAAAGGAAAAGGAAGTAAGCCTAGCACTTCCAATTCATATTTCAATCGAAGATCTTCAAGTTTTACGGTAAGATACTTTTTATGCTTAAGTGGTATGATTTTCATGGTAATATTTATGCTTAAGTTATGCATGAAAATCCATAATATGCATATGGTGGACAAGTCCACAAAGTTAGATATCTATTTATGCCTTAGGACAAGTCCGAAGGGCACCGGCAAGCTGGAATGAGCAAGTATGTGTTTGATTGCATTCTTTTGTGTAGTATTATCATGATAAAAATCCAAGCATGGTATCTTACTGAGTATTCCTTAGACTCATAGTATGTTATGCTAAATTTTCAGATCCATGATCGTTGGGTTGATGGAAGTTAGTTGGCATAAGCGATGATGGATTAAGGACAAAGATGTTTTGTACCGAAAGTTTCATTTTGTATGTTTTGTTCGATGACTGTTTTTCCATCTGTTTTCTTATGGTATTATGTAAAAATATGTACATGACATGATGTAATATGGTATTAATAGTAAATTTTGTAATTATATCTTTCATGTTACGTTAAGAGACATTTTTATAGTTTATTTTCCTTGCAAGAGACAAAAGGGCAGAAACGGGACAGTTTCTGGAGTCAATTTCAAAATGATGTTTCTAACTCTATAAATGTCCATTTGAGACTCTAAAAATATTTCTGTATTCCTCTTTGAGTTTTCTAAATATGGACGCAGGAATCACTCAATTTGGATATCTATGGCTAGAGATATCAAGTTTTAAACGTCGAGAGGTCAATCTGGATTTCCTGTGCAACACTTCACTGTTTTCAGTAAAACGTCCATATCTTATGATCTAGGAAAAATTCTCATATTTTAACCTAAAAATACTACTTGAAATTATCTTTTTAATTCCACAAATTTCATAGAAAATGGAGTTGGGATGAATTTTATAAAAATCGTCAAACTTGCTGCCCTAACTAACCTTGGTAGTGCCGAGTCCGTATATGTAAAGTATAACTTCATATCGACATGCACTTTTACCGGCCATCAAATCTTATAGGAATTATTTTGTACAAATTAAAAATAAGTTCTTAACAAGTAATACTTCTATTTAAGAGTATTTATAAGTACCAAAGGCGGAAGCTATTATGTTTAGTACGTGACCCTCGAAGCTTAAGTTCGGGGTGTCACAAAAAAACTGTTTGAAATTTTTACTGTCCAACAGGGCAATGTCACGTGGCAAAGTGTAAACTAAAGTGTGTACATCATAGTGTACATGTAGCAAGGTTCGTACCGATTGAACTTCGCTATTTGTACACTGATTTTCTACACGTTGTTTGACACTTGCATTGTTGTCAAGTGTCGATTGGATGGGAAAATGGTTTGAAATTTAAGCTATCGAACAAGGTAATGTCGAGTGGCAAAGTGTAAATTAAAGTGAACACCATAATAGACATGTAGCAAGTGTAACGCCGGACCCGCATGGACGGAAACGTCACTAAAACCATTGTACCTTAGCAGTAAAGTTAGTTCAATATATTTTTAGTAGAAGGTATAAAGATTAAATTTTAGAATTTAATTAAAAAAAATTTTATTTAAACAATAATCCAATTCAAAAGGAAAACAATTTCAAAAAAATATTTTTAGAATGGGTTCCATGCATGTAACGACTATTGACATGAAATTTTGGGAAAACTTAAAAAGTAATGTTGCTATTCTAGTTTTTGCCTCAAACAGTAATTGTCAAAGTAAATTTGTTTTCATAGCTATCGACCTTGAAACTTTATCAAATTTTAATGTGAGATATTAAACTCCTTATAATATGACATAGTCAAAAATTAGCTTCCGTCGACATTATATGGGGTATTAAAATATTTTTCAAAACTCAGTAGCGACCCAGTTGAAAGGTAACCGGTGCAGTTCACTTAAAATGGCATATAAAATTCCACCGAGATCAAAACCATATGATTTCAAATTTATCCAGTAGCTAATCCATGATACTATCAAATTCAATTGGTTTTATCTAAAAACTCCAAGTAACGAGTGAGTTATGAATTTTTGAAAACAAGGGTAGAAGCTGAAAAATAGAGATAGCACCTAGCACAGTTTACTTTATGTGACATATAACCTTTTACCGATATTGGATTGACATGATTCTAATTTTAAACAGTATCTAACTTATTAGGTTATCCAATCCAATTAGTTTCGTATAAAAATACCAAGTAACAAAAGAGTTATGATTTTTTTAAAGATGAGGTAGAAACTGAAATTTTTGAAGAGACATCAAAACTTTAAGTCGCTAACTTTTTTTTATACGGTGATTTGTAAATTTATTCCTATGACACATGTCTACTTTCAAACATAATTTATTCATAATGAGTGTTCATAAAATAGATCCGCACAATATTCATAGGAATCAAATTTAAAGAAAGTGTAAACATCTCAAAATCTACTAAAGATGTAAATCACCGGCTTCTCCATGACATGTTGCATCATCCTTTACCAACATCTACGCCCCAAGAAAAATTCATTCAACCTGTAGGAAGGAAATTAACCCATGAGTTTGAAACTCAATAGATATCATCGATGCAATTCGTTATCAAATTAGAAATTTCAAACTGTAGATTCATACCGTCGCATGTAGATGGATTTCCTACAAAATCCAATTACTATAGCATTATCATAACACGTAGAGCCGGAGAATGATCATTTAAACTGTTGTAGTGCCAAAGCACCGCACCTAAAGGTACCATTTCATTTAAACATTTATCGAAAAGTCAGATTTGAAAACGAATGAACATTTGCATCTCTACCTACCTTGAATTTTCTTGGATAAAAGAACAAAATGTATAGAAAACCTTCCTTCTTCTTACCCTTGTTATTTCTTAAGCTTAACTTGATATGAAATATATTCTTTTGAGAGAAAATAAGATGAAATTCGGATTTGAAGAGGAGTGTAGTGAAAAAGTGACCTTCCACTTCTATAACCTTTCTTTTTAATGAAAAATTAAGTGGGGGAGTTGTATTATCATTAAATTTATTAAACTTAGCCTTTAACTAAGAATTTGAAGAGTCTCTAAGCCATAAAAATAATTCATATGAAAGTTTTATAAAAAAATCTACATGGTGATTCAACCCTGAGTTGCCTATATGAAATACCATGTAGATGACCATTGGGGCAACCCAGTTATTCATTAAGTCTTTGTAATCAATTTTACTTAAACTTAATCTCTTAAATTGCTGGGCTTTTAATTAACTTATGACTTGGGCTTTCATAATCTTACATGGGTTGAGCTTCCATAGGTTGTTTCTAAAATGGGTTAGGCTCGTGGTGCTAGATCATCACAAAATATTAGCATAATTCCATTTTATTTTTCTCCGCTACTACAACCCCTACACCTTAAATAAAATTTTGTCCTCGAAATTTACCTTATGGTTAGACAAAGAGTGTTGGGTATTTGTCTTTATCTTCTTCTCTTTCCCAAGTAGCTTCTTCTACTCTATAATTATTCCATTGTACCTTGATCAGTTGAATCTCCTTGTTCTGTAATTTATGTACCTTTAGATCTAGTATCTTGATCGGTAATTCCTCATAAGATAATCTTTTTGTACTTCCAAGTATTGGTAGTTGACCACATGATCAGGATCATGTATATACTTTCTGATCATCGATACATGAAACACATTGTGAACTGCCGACAGTTCAGGTAGCAACGCCAATCGATAAGCCACATTTCCAACCCTGTCAAGTATTTCAAAAGGTCCAATATAATGAGGTCGTAATTTGCCTTTCTTGTCGAACCTAAGTACACCCTTTATTGGTGCCACCTTTAGAAAGACTTTTTCTCCAACTTCAAATTCCAAGTCTTTTCTCCTGGTATATTCATAGGTGTTTTGTCTATCTTGCACGGCCTTTATCCTGGTATGGATCTTATCAATGACTTCAACTGTTCTTTCAATGATCTCTGGTCCCAAAACTCTCTTTTCTCCAACTTCGTCCCAATGAACATGTGATCTGCATTTTCTACCATAGAGAGCTTCATACGGTGCCATTCCAATAGTTGTTTGGAAACTGTTATTATATGCAAATTCTACCAGAGGTATATATGATTCCCAACTACCTCCTAGATCTAGAACACAAGCCCTTAGCATATCTTCCAAAGTTTGAATGGTCCTTTCAGACTGACCATCAGATTGAAGGTGATATGCTGTACTGAAATTCAATTTCGTTCCCATAGCTCCTTATAATCTCTTCCAAAACTTTGACGTAAATCTCGGATATCTATCAGATATAATGGACACTGGGACACCATGTAATCTTACAATCTCTCTAATGTACAACTGTGCTAGCTGATCTAGACTGAATGTCATTTTTACTAGAAGAAAATGAGTGGTTTTCGTTAGACGATCCACTATTACCCATATAGCATTCTGTCCTCTTGCTGACCTTGGAAATCGTACCACAAAGTCCATTGCGATATTCTCCCACTTCCATTCAGGTATGTCTAATGGATTTAATAACCCTGCCGATCTTTGATGTTCTACTTTAACTTGTTGGCATACTATGCATTTCGCCACAAATGAACCTATACTTCTTTTCATATTCCTCCACCAAAATGTATTTTGAAGGTCTCGATACATTTTTGTACCATCAGGATGTGCAGCATACGGGGTGGAATGAGCTTCCTCCAATATCTCCTTCCTCAAAACTTCATCATTTGGTACACAAATTCTTCCTTTAAACATTAGTGCCTGATCCAAAGCTATTGCAAAATCCTTTCTCTTATCAGTACCAATCTCGTTCTTGATCTTCTGCAAGAATGGGTCTTTATCCTGTACTTCTATGATCCGATCTCTAAGAGTAGGTCAAACCACCAAAGTTGCTAAATGAGCAGTAACTTATTCTGGTGTGGTAATCACTTCAATTTGCAACTTTTCCAAGTCTTTGGTCAACTCCATCGAAATAGTAGGTAATTATGCCAACTGTCCCATCGACTTTCTACTTAGAGCATCAGCAACAACATTAGTCTTACCCAGATGATAATGAATAGGGCAATCATAATCTTTCACTAGCTCCAACCATCATCTCTGTCTCATATTCAATTCCTTCTGTGTGAAGAAATATTTGAGACTCTTATGATCCATATAAATATCGCACTTCCCTCCATATAAGTAATGGCGCCATATCTTTAATGCATGAACCACTGCCGCAAGTTCTAGATCGTGCATCGGGTAGTTGTGCTCATGTTGCTTCAATTGCCTTGAAGCATAGGCAATTACTTTTCCATGCTGCATCAGTACACATCCCAAACCTTGCTTGGATGCATCACTATAACAAACCCTTCTGAACCTTCAAGTATGGTTAATACAGGTGCTGTGATCAATCGTTGTTTTAGCTCCTGAAAGCTTTTCTCACACTTATCTGTCCATTGAAACTTTACTCCTTTCCTTGTCAATTGTGTCATTTGTCCAGCTATTTTGGAGAATCCCTCTATAAATCTTTGATAGTACCCAGCCAATCCTAAAAACTTTGAATTTCACCAGCATTAGTTGGTGTCTTCCAATTAGTTACTGCTTGCACCTTTACTAGATCCACTTCAATTCCTTAGGCAGTAACTACATGATCGAGAAATCCAACTCGTTCAAGCTAAAATTTGCACTTTTTGAATTTGGCGTATAACTTTTTCTTGCGTAGTATCTCTAACGCTATTCTAAGATGTTCCTCATGTTGATCTTTACTCTTGGAGTATATCAAAATGTCATCAATGAAGACTATAACAGATTGATCCAAATGCTGATGAAATACTCGATTCATCAAATCCATGAACACTGTCGGAGCATTTGTTAATCCGAATGGCAAAACTGTGAACTCGTAATGTCCATAACGAGTTTTGAAAGCTGTCTTAGGTATATCATCTGCCTTAACCTTTCAATTGATCAAACAAATCCTCAATTCTAGGGAGAGGATACCTATTCTTGATGGTCAAACGGTTCAACTCCCGATAGCCGATACTCATCCTCATACTTCCATCTTTCTTCTTTACAAACAATACTGGTGCACCCCATGGTGATACACTTGGTCGGATAAAACCAAGGTCTAACAATTCTTGTAACTGGATTTTCAACTCCTGAAGTTCCTTTAGGGCCATTTTGTATGGGGCTTTAGATACTGGCGCCGTCGGGAACCAGATCTATTGTGAATTCCACTTGTCTATCTGGTGGAACACCCAGTAGATCTTTTGGAAACACATCTATAAATTCTTGTACCACTGATACATCCTCAATCTTTGTCGTTCCCAGTTTTTCTCCAAAGATATTAACTAGAAACCCTTGAGATGTTTCTTTTCTCAACATTTTCTCAGCTTGTAAGGCTGAAACAAGTTGGAGATGGGGTCTGGTCTTTATTCCGAGGAAAGAAAATTGTTCTTCTCCTAGTTTTGGAAAAGACACTTCCCTTTCTCTACAACGAATGGTCGCATAATTACATCCTAACCAATCCATGCCCAAAATCACATCAAAGTCCTTCATATCTATCATATACAAATTAGCTTCTAAGGTTTTTCCCTCAATATCAAATTTCACTGACTTAGTTAATTAAAGAATTTTCTTTCTTTTTTTATTTAAACAATAATCCAATTCTAAAGAAAACAATTTCAAAAAAATGTTTTTAGAATGGGTTCCATGCATGTAATGACTATTGACGTGAAATTTTGGCAAAAATTAAAAAGTAATGTTGCTGTTCCAGTTTTTGTCTCAAACAGTAATTGTCAAAGTAAATTTGTTTTCATAGTTATCGACCTTGAAGCTTTATCAAATTTTAATGTCAGGTATCAAACTCCTTATAATATGACATAGTCAAAAATTAGCTTCCGTCGACATTATATGGGGTATTAAAATATTTTTTAAAACTCAGCAGCGATCGGTTGAAAGGTAATTGGTGCAGTTCACTTAAAATGGCATATAAAATTCTACCAACGTCAAAACCATATGATTTAAAATTTATTCAGTAGCTAATCCATGAGACTATCAAATCCAATTGGTTTCATCTAAAAATTCCAAGTAACGAGTGAGTTATAAATTTTTGAAAACAAGGGTACAAGCTGAAAAATAGAGACAACACCCAGCATAGTTTACTTTATGTGACATATAACCTTTTACCGATATTGGATTGATATGATTCCAATTTTACCCAGTATCTAACATATTAGGCTATCCAATCCAATTAGTTTTGTATAAAATACCAAGTAACGAAAGAGTTATGATTTTTTTTAAAGATGAGGTAGAAACTGAAATTTCTAAAGAGATATCAAAACTTTAAGTCGATAACTTTTTTTTTTATACGGTGATTTGTAAATTTATTCCTATGACGCGTATCTACTTTCAAAAAAAATTTATTCATAACTAGCGTTCATAAAATAGATCCACACAATACTCATAGGAATCAAATTTAAAGAAAGTGTAAACATCTCAAAATCAACTAAAGATGTAAATCACCGGCTTCTCCATGACATGTTGCATCATCCTTTATCATCATCTACGCCCCAAGGAAAATCCATTCAACTTGTGGGAAGGGAATTAACCCATGAGTTTGAAACTCAATAGATATCATCGATGCAATTCGTTATCAAATTAGAAATTCCGAACGATAGATTCATACCATCGCACGTAGATGGATTTCCGACAAAATCCAATTACTATAGCATTATCATAACACATAGAGCTGGAGAATGATCATTCAAACTATTGTAGTGCTGAAGCATCGTACCTGAAGGTACCATTTCATTTAAACATTTATCGAAAATCCAGATTTGAAAACGATTGAACACTTGCATCTCTACCTACCTTGAATTTTCTTGGATGAAAGAACAAAATGTATAGAAAGGCTTCCTTCTTCTCACCCTTGTTATTCCTTAAGCTTAACTTGATATGAAATATATTCTTTTGAGAGAAAATGAGATGAAATTCGGATTTGAAGAGCAGTGTAGTGAAAAAGTGACCTTCCACTTTTGTAACCTTTCTTTTTAATGAAAAATTAAGTGGGGGAGTTGTATTATCATTAAATTTATTAAACTTAGTCTTTAAATAAGAATTTGAAGAGTCTCTAAGCCATAAAAATAATTCATATGAAAGTTTTATAAAAAACATCTACATGGTGATTCGAACCAGGGTTGCCTATATGAAATACCATGTAGATGACCATTGGGGCAACCCAGTTATTCATTAAATCTTTGTAATCAATTTTACTTACGCCTAATCTCTGAAATTACTGGGCTTTTAATTAACTTATGACTTGGGCTTTTGTAATCTTACATGGGTTGAGCTTTCATAGGTCGTCTCTAAAATGGGTTAGGCTCGTGGTGCTAGATCATCACAAAATATTAGCATAATTCCATTTTATTTTTCTCGGCTACTACAGGAAGGTCCTTACCTTTTGAAATTTGCTATTTTTACACAGATTTTTGACATGTTATTTGATACTTACATTGTTGTCCAGTGCCAATTGGATGGGAAAACAATCTGAAACTCAAACTGTACAACAAGGTAATGTCACATCGTAAAGTGTAAACTAGAGTGTACATGTAGCAAGGTTCTTACAGATTGAACTTTGCTATTTGTGCACTGATTTTTGACATGTTGTTTGACACTTGCAATGTTGTCAAGTGTCAATTGGATGTGAAAACTACTTGAAATTTATACTATCCAACATGGTAACGTCACGTGACAATGTGTAAACTAAAGTGTGTACACCATAGTGTAGATGTAGCAAAGTTCTTACCGATTGAACATTGCTATTTGTACACTGATTTCTGACAGGTTGTTTGACACTTGCATTGTTATCAACTGTCAGTTGGATGAAAAAACTGTTTGAAATTTAAACTGTCCAACAAGGTAATATCACGTGGCAAAGTGTAAATTAAAGTGTACACCATAGTGTACAGGTAGCAAGGTTCTTACCGATTGAACTTTGCTATTTGTACGCTGATTTTTGACAGGTTGTTTGATACTTACATTGTTGTCAAGTGTCGATTGGATGGAAAAATTGTTTGAAATTTAAACAGTCCAATGGGGTAAAGTCACGTGGCAAAGTGTAAACTAAAGTGTACACCATAGTGTACATGTAGCAAGGTTCATATCGATTCAACTTTGCTATTTGTACACTGATTTTTGACACGTTGTTTGACACTTGCATTGTTGTCAAGTGTCAATTGAATGGGCAAAAATTGTTTGAAATTTAAACAGTCCAATAGGGTATTGTCACGTGGCAAAGTGTAAACTAAAGTGTACACCATAGTGTACATGTAGCAAGGTTCATACCGATTGAACTTTGCTATTTGTAAACTCTTTTTTGACACATTGTTTGACACTTGCATTATTGCCAAGTGTCAATTGGATGGAAAAAACTATTTGAAATTTAAACTGTCCATCGGGGTAATGTCACGTGGCAAAGCGTAAACTAAAGTGTACACCATAGTGTACATGTAGCAAGGTTCATACTGATTGAACATTGCTATTTGTACACTAGTTTTTGACAGGTTATTTGACACTTGCATTGTTGTGAATTGTCAATTGGATGAAAAAATTGTTTTAAATTTAAATTGTCCAACCAGGTAATATCCTATGGTAAAGTGTAAACTAAAGCGTACACCATAGTGTACATGTAGCAAGGTTCTTACCGATTGAAGTTTGCTATTTGTACGCTGATTTTTGACACGTTGTTTGACACTTGCATTGTGGCCAAGTGTCAGTTGGATGGAAAAATTGTTTGAAATTTAAACAATCCAACGGGGTAATGTCACGTGGAAAAGTGTAAACTAAAGTGTACACCATAGTGTACATGTAGCAAGGTTCATACCGATTGAACTTTGCTATTTATACATTAATTTTTGACACGTTGTTTGACACTTGCAATGTTGTCAAGTGTCAATTGAATGGGAAAATTGTTTGAAATTTAAACTGTCCAACAGGGTAATGTCACGTGGCAAAGTGTAAACTAAAGTGTACACCATAGTGTATATGTAGCAAGGTTCTTATCGATTGAACATTGCTATTTGTACACTGATTTTCTACACGTTGTTTGACAGTTGCATTGTTGTCAGGTGTCAATTGGATTGGAAAACTATTTTAAATTTAAATTATCCAATAAGGTAATGATACGTGCCAAATGGTAAACTATTGTGTACACCATTGTGTACATGTAGCAAGTCCTTACCGATTGAACTTTGCTATTTATGCATTGATTTTTGACACGTTATTTGACACTTGCATTGTTGTCAAGCTTCAATTGAATGGAAAAATTGTTTGAAATTTAAACTGTCCAATAGGATAATGTCACGTGGTAAAGTGTAAATTAAAGTGTACATGTAGCAAGGTTCATACCGATTGAACTTCGCCACTTGTACACTGATTTTTGACTCGTTGCTTGACACTTGCATTGTTGTCTAGTGTTAATTGGAAGGGAAAATTGTTTGAAAGTTAAACAATCCAATAAGGTAATGTCACGCGGCAAAGTGTACACTATAGTATACAAGTAACAAGGCCCTTACCTATTGAACTTTGCTATATGTACACTAATTTTTGACACATTGTTTGACACTTGCATTGTTGTCAAGTGTCGACTGGATGGGAAAACTGTTTGAAATTTGAACTGTCCAACAGGGTAATGTCACGTGGTAATGTGTAAACTAGAGTGTACATGTAGCAAGGTTCATACCGATTGAACATTGCTATTTGTACACTAATTTTTGACAGGTTATTTGACACTTTCATTGTCGTCAATTGTCAATCGGATGAAAAAATTATTTGAAATTTAAATTGTCCAACAAGGTAATATCATGTGATAAAGTGTAAACTAATGTGTACACCATAGTGTAGATGTAGCAAGGTTCTTACCGATTGAACTTTGCTATTTGTACACTGATTTTTGACACGTTGTTAGACACTAGCAATGTTGTCAAGTGTCAATTGGATGTGAAAACTACTTGAAATTTATACTGTCCAACATGGT
Organism: Olea europaea var. sylvestris; assembly: GCF_002742605.1. Lineage (NCBI taxonomy): Eukaryota > Viridiplantae > Streptophyta > Magnoliopsida > Lamiales > Oleaceae > Olea > Olea europaea. Next base: position 1,147,308 of record NW_019264345.1, on the reverse strand, counting down.
AACGTCACGTGACAATGTGTAAACTAAAGTGAGTACACCATAGTGTAGATGTAGCAAAGTTCTTACCGATTGAACATTGCTATTTGTGCACTGATTTTTGACAGGTTGTTTGACACTTACATTGCTATCAATTGTCAATTGGATGAAAAAACTGTTTTAAATTTAAACTGCCTAACAAGGTAATATCACGTGGCAAAGTGTAAATTAAAGTGTACACCATAGTGTACATGTAGCAAGGTTCTTACCGATTGAACTTTGCTATTTGTATGCTGATTTTTGATAGGTTGTTTGATACTTACATTGTTGTCAAGTGTCGATTGGATTGAAAAACTGCTTGAAATTTAAACAGTCCAACGGGGTACATCACGTGGCAAAGTGTAAACTAAAGTGTACACCATAGTGTACATGTAGCAAGGTTCATATCGATTCAACTTTGCTATTTGTACACTAATTCTTGACACGTTGTTTGACACTCGCATTGTTGTCAAGTGTCAATTGAATGGAAAAACTGTTTGAAATTTAAACAGTCCAATAGGGTATTGTCACGTGGCAAAGTGTAAACTAAAGTGTACACCATAGTGTACATGTAGCAAGGTTCATACCGATTGAACTTTGCTATTTGTACACTATTTTTTGACACATTGTTTGACGCTTAAATTGTTGCCAAGTGTCAATTGGATGGAAAAATTATTTGAAATTTAAACTGTCCACAGGGGTAATGTCACCTGGCAAAGCGTAAACTAAAGTGTACACCATAGTGTACATGTAGCAAGGTTCTTACCGATTGAACATTCCTATTTGTACACTAATTTTTGACAGGTTATTTGACACTTGCATTGTTGTGATTTGTCAATTGGATGAAAAAATCGTTTGAAATTTAAACTATCCAACCAAGTAATATCATGTGGTAAAGTGTAAACTAAAGTGTACGCCATAGTGTACATGTAGCAAGATTCTTACCGATTGAAGTTTGCTATTTGTACGCTGATTTTTAACACGTTATTTGACACTTGCATTGTTGCCAAGTGTCAGTTGGATGGAAAAACTGTTTGAAATTTAAACAGTCCAATGGGGTAATGTCACGTGGAAAAGTGTAAACTAAAGTGTACACCATAGTGTACATGTAGCAAGGTTCATACCGATTGAACTTTGCTATTTGTACACTGATTTTTAACACGTTGTTTGACACTTGCAATGTTGTCAAGTGTCAATTGAATGGGAAAATTGTTTGAAATTTAAATTGTCCAATAGGGTAATGACACGTGGCAAAGTGTAAACTAAAGTGTACACCATAGTGTATATGTAGCAAGGTTCTTATCGATTGAACATTGCTATTTGTACACTGATTTTCTACACGTTGTTTGACAGTTGCATTGTTGTCAGGTGTCAATTGGATTGGAAAACTATTTTAAATTTAAATTATCCAATAAGGTAATGATACGTGCCAAATGGTAAACTATTGTGTACACCATTGTGTACATGTAGCAAGTCCTTACCGATTGAACTTTGCTATTTATGCATTGATTTTTGACACGTTATTTGACACTTGCATTGTTGTCAAGCTTCAATTGAATGGAAAAATTGTTTGAAATTTAAACTGTCCAATAGGATAATGTCACGTGGTAAAGTGTAAATTAAAGTGTACATGTAGCAAGGTTCATACCGATTGAACTTTGCCACTTGTACACTGATTTTTGACTCGTTGCTTGACACTTGCATTGTTGTCTAGTGTTAATTGGAAGGGAAAATTGTTTGAAAGTTAAACAATCCAATAAGGTAATGTCACACGGCAAAGTGTACACTATAGTATACAAGTAACAAGGCCCTTACCTATTGAACTTTGCTATATGTACACTAATTTTTGACACATTGTTTGACACTTGCATTGTTGTCAAGTGTCGACTGGATGGGAAAACTATTGGAAATTTGAACTGTCCAATAGGGTAATGTCACGTGGTAATGTGTAAACTAGAGTGTACATGTAGCAAGGTTCATACCGATTGAACTTTACTATTTGTACACTGATTTTTGACACGTTGTTTTACACTTATATTGTTGCCAAGTGTCAATTGGATGGAAAAACTATTTGAAATTTAAACTATCCAACGGGGTAATGTCACGTGGCAAAGCGTAAACTAAAGTGTACACTATAGTGTAAATGTAGCAGGGTTCATACCGATTGAACATTGCTATTTGTACACTAATTTTTGACAGGTTATTTGACACTTTCATTGTCGTCAATTGTCAATTGGATGAAAAAATTGTTTGAAATTTAAACTGTCCAACAAGGTAATGTCATGTGATAAAGTGTAAACTAAAGTGTACATGTAGCAAGGTTCTTACCAATTGAACTTTGCTATTTGTACACTGATTTTTGACACGTTGTTAGACACTGGCATTGTTGCCAAGTGTCAATTAGATGGAAAAACTGTTTGAAATTTAAACAGTAAAACGGGGTAATGTCACGTGGCAAAGTGTAAACTAAAGTGTACACAATAATGTACATATAGCAAGGTTCATACCGATTGAACTTTGCTATTTGTACACTGATTTTTGACACGTTGTTTGACACTTGCATTATTGTCAAGTGTCTATTGGATGGGAAAACTGTTTGAAATTTAAGCTGTCCAATAGGGTAATAACACGTGGCAAAGTGTAAACTAAAGTGTACACCATAGTGTATATGTAGCAAGGTTCTTACCGATTGAACATTGTTGTTTGTATGCTAATTTTCTACACGTTGTTTGACACTTGCATTGTTGTCAGGTATCAATTGGATTGGAAAACTGTTTGATATTTAAACTGTCCAAAAGGGTAATGATACATGCCAATGGGTAAACTATTGTGTACACCATTGTGTACATGTAGCAAGTCCTTACCGATTGAACTTTACTATTTGTACACTGATTTTTGACACGTTGTTTGATGCTTACATCGTTGTCAAGCTTCAATTGGATGGGAAAATTGTTTGAAATTTAAACTGTCCAACAGGGTAATGTCACGTGGTAAAGTGTAAACTAAAGTGTACATGTAGCAAGATTCATACCGATTGAACTTTGCCATTTGTACACTGATTTTTGACACGTCGCTTGACACTTGCATTGTTGTCAAGTGTCAATTGGAAGGGAAAATCGTTTGAAAGCTAAACAGTCCAATAGGGTAATTTTACGTGGCAAAGTGTAAATTAAAGTGTACACTATAGTGTACAAGTAGCCAGGCCCTTACCTATTGAACTTTGCTAAATGTACACTAATTTTTGCCACGTCGTTTGACATTTGCATTGTTGCCAAGTGTCAATTGGATGGAAAAATTGTTTAAAATTTAAACTGTCCAACGGGGTAATGTCACGTGACAAAGCGTAAACTAAAGTGTACACCATAGTTTACATGTAGCAAAGTTCATACCGATTGAACATTGCTATTTGTACACTAATTTTTGACAGGTTATTTTACACTTGCATTGTTGTAAATTGTTAATTGGATGAAAAAATTGTTTGAAATTTAAACTGTCCAACAAGGTAATATCATGTGGTAAAGTGTAAACTAAAGTGTACACCATAGTGTACATCTAGCAAGGTTCTTACCGATTGAACTTTGCTATTTGTACACTGATTTTTGACACGTTGTTTGACACTTTCATTGTTGCCATGTGTCAATTAGATGGAAAAACTATTTGAAATTTAAACAGTCCAACGGGGTAATGTCACGTGATAAAGTGTAAACTAAAGTGTACACCATTGTGTAAATGTAGCAAGGTTCATACCTATTGAACTTTTCTATGAGTACACTAGTTTTTGACACATTGTTTGACACTTGCATTTTTGTCAAGTGTCGACCGGATTGGAAAATTGTTTGAAATTTGAACTGTCCAACAGGGTAATGTCACGTGGTAAAGTGTAAACTAGAGTGTACATGTAGCAAGGCTCATAACGATTAAAATTTGCTATTTGTACATAGATTTTTAACACGTTTGACATTTGCATTGTTGTCAATTGTCAATTGGATGGGAAAACTGTTTGAAATTTATACTGTCCAAAAGGGTAATGTCACGTCGCAAAGTGTAAACTAAAGTATGTTCACCATAGTGTACATATAGCAAGGTTCTTACTGATTGAATTTTGTTATTTGCACACTGATTTTTGCCACATTGTTTTACACTTGCACTGTTTTCAAGTGTCAATTGGATGGGAAAACCGTTCGAAATTTACATTGTCCAACACAGTAATGTCACGTGGCAAAGTAAAAAACTAAAGTGTACAACATAGTGTGCATGTAGCAAGGTCCTTACCGATTGAACTTTGCTTTTTGTAAACGGATTTTTGACACGATGTTTGACACTTGTATTGTTGTCAAGTGTCAATTGGATGGGAAAACTGTTTGAAATTTAAACTATCCATGAGGGTAATGTCACGGGGCAAAGTGTAAACTAAAGTGTGCACACCATAGTGTACATGTTGCAAGGTTCTTACCAATTGAACTTTGCTAGTCGTACAATAATTTTTGACAGGTTGTTTGACACTTGCATTGTTCTCAAGTGTCAATTGGATGGAAAAACTATTTGAAATTTAAACTATCCAACAGGGAAATATCATGTGGCAAGGTGTCAACTAAAGTCTACACCATAGTGTACATGTAGCAAGGTTCTTACCGATTGAACTTTGCTATTTGTACACTGATTTTTGACACATTGTTCAACACTTACATTGCTGTCAAGTGTCAATTAGATGAGAAAACTTTTTGAAATTTAAACTGTCCAATGGGGTAATGTCACATGGCAAAGTGTATGCTATAGTGTACAAGTAGCAAGGCTCTTACCAATTGAACTTTGTTGTGCGTACACTGATTTTTGACACATTGTTTGATGCTTGCATTGTTGTCAAGTGTCAATTGAATGGGAAAACTGTTTGAAATTTAAACTGTCCAACAGGGTAATGTCACGTGGCAAAGTGTACATTAAAGTGTACACCATAGTGTACATGTAGCAAGGCTCTTACCGATTGAACTTTGCTATTCATACACTAATTTTTGGCACGTTGTTTGACACTTGCATTGTTGTCAAGTGTCAATTGAATGGGGAAACTGTTTGAAATTTAAACTGTCCAACGGGGTAATGTCACGTGGCAAAGTGTAAACTAAAGTGTACACTATAGTGTACATGTAGCAAGGCTCTTACCGATTGAACTTTGCTATTCGTACATTGATTTTTAACACATTGTTTGAGACTTGCATTGTTATCAAGTGTCAATTGGATCAAAAAATTATTTGAAATTTAAACTGTCCAACAGGGTAATGTCACGTGGCAAAGTGTAAACTAAAGTATACACCATAGTGTACATGTAGCAAGGTTCTTACCGATTGAACTTCGCTATTCGTACACTGATTTTTAACACGTTGTTTGAGACTTGCAATGTTGTCAAGTGTTAATTTGATTGGAAAGCTGTTTGAAATTTAAACTGTCCAACAAGGTAATGATATGTGCCAAAGTGTAAACTAAAGTGTACACCATAGTGTACATGTAGCAAGGTTCATACCGATTGAACTTTGCTATTTGTACACTAATTTTTGACACATTGTTTGACACTAGCATTGTTGTCACGCGATAATTGGATGAGAAAACTTTTTGAAATTTAAACTGTCCAATGGGGTAATGTCACGTGGCAAAGTGTAAACTAAAGTGTGCACATAGTATATATGTAGCAAGGTTCTTACCGATGCAATTTTGCTATTTGAACACTAATTTTTGACGCGCTGTTTGGCACTTACATTATTGTCAAGTGTTAATTGGATGGGAAAACTGTTTGATATTTAAACTGTCCAATAAGGCAATGTCACGTGGGAAAGTGTAAACTAAAGTGTACATCATAGTGTACATGTAGAAAGGTTCTTACAAATTGAACTTTGCTATTTGTACATTGATTTTGGACACGTTGTTTCACAGTCACATTGTTGTCAAGTGTCAATTAGATGGAAAAATTGTTTGAAATTTAAACCGCTCAACTGGATAATGTCACGTGGTAAAGTATAAACTAAAATGTACATCTTGCAAGGTTCATACCAATTGAACTTTCCTATTTGTACACTAATTTTTGACACGTTGCTCAACGCTTGCATTGTTGTCACGCGTCAATTGGATGGGAAAACTAATTGAAATTTAAACTATTCAATGGGGTAAGTGGCAAAGTGTAAACTAAAGTGTGCACCACAGTGTATATGTAGCAAGGTTCTTACTGATTGAATTTTGCTATTTGTACACTAATTTTTGACACGTTGTTTGGCACTTGCATTTTTTTTAAGTGTTAATTGGATGGAAAACTGTTTAAAATTTAAACTATCCAGCAGGGTAATGTCACACGGCGAAGTGTAAACTAAAGTGCACACCATAATGTACATGTCGCAAGGTCCTTATTGAACTTTGCTATATTTACACTGATTTTTGACACATTGTTTGACACTTGCATTGTTATCAAGTGTCAATTGGATGGGAAAATTGTTTGAAATTTAAACTATCCAACATGACAATATCACGTGGTAAAGTGTAAACTAGAGTATACATGCAGCAAGGTTCCTACCGATTGAACTTTGCTATTTTTACACAGATTTTTGACACGTTGTTTGACACTTGTACTATTGTCAAGTGTCAATTCGATAGGAAAACTGTTTGATATTTAAATTGTCCAACAAGGTAATGTCACGTGGCAAAGTATAAACTAAAGTGTACACCATAGTGTACATGCATTGTTGGATAGCAAACTGATTTTTAACACGATGTTTCACACTTGCATTGTTGTCAAGTGTCAATTGGATGGGAAAACTATTTGAAATTTAAACTGTCCAACGGGGTAATGTCACGTGATAAAGTGAAAACTAAACTGTATACCGTATTGTACATGTAGCAAGGTTCTTACCGATTGAACTTTGCTATTTGTACCCTGATTTTTGACACGTTGTTTCACACTTGCGTTGTTGTCAAGCATCAATTAGACGAGAAAATTGTTTGAAATTTAAACTGTCCTATAGGGTATTGTCACATGGTAAAATGTAAACTAAAGTGTACACCATAGTGTACATGCCCCAAGGTTCTTACTGATTGTACATTGCTATTTGTACACTGATTTTTGACACGTTGTTTGACACTTGCATTGTTGTCAAGTGTCAATTGAATAGGAAAACTGTTTGAAATTTAAGCTGTCCAACATGGTAATGTCATATGGCAAAATGTAAATTAAAGGGTACAGCATAGTGTACATGTAGCAAGGTTCTTACCGTTTGAACTTTGCTATTTGTACACCAATTTTTGACGTGTTAGTTGACACTTCCATTGTTGTCAAGTGTCAATTGAATGAAAAAATTGTTTGAAATTTATACTATCCAATAGGGTAATGTCACGTGGCAAAGTGTAAACTAAAGTATGTACACCATAGTGTACAACTAGCAAGGTTCTTACTGATCGAACTTTGCTATTTGTACACTGATTTTTGACACATTGTTTGACACTTGAATTGTTTTCAAGTGTCAATTGGAGGGGAAAACTGTTTGAAATTTAATCTATTCGACATGGTAATGTGACGTGGCAAAGTGTAAACTAAAGTGTACACCTTAGTGTACATGTAGCAAGGTCCTCACCGATTGAAATTTGGTATTTGTACATGATTTTTGACACATTGTTTGACACTTGCATTGTTGTCAAGTGTCAACTAGAGAGGAAAACTGTTTGAAATTTAAAATATCCAACAAGGTAATGTCACGTGACAAAGTGTAAAGTGTACACTATAGTGTACATGCAGCAAGGTTCTTGCCGATTGAACTTTGCTATTTGTACACTGATTTTTAACACGTTTGACACTTGCATAGTTGACAAGTGTCAACTGGATGGAAAATCATTTGAAATTTATACTGTTTAGTAGGGTAATGTCACGTGGCAAAGTGTAAACTAAAATGCACACCATGGTGTACATGTCGCAAGGCCCTTACCCCTTACCGATTGAACATTGCTATTTTTACACTGAACTTTCACTCGCTGGTTGGCACGTGCATTGTTGTCCAGTGTCAGTTGGATGGAAAAACCGTTTGAAATTTAAACTGCCCAACTGAGTAATGTCACGTGGCAAAGTGTAAATTGAAGTGTACGTGTAGTAAGGTTCTTGCCGATTGAACTTTGCTATTTGTACAATGATTTTTTACACGCTTGACACTTGCGTAGTTGACAAGTGTCAATTGGATGGAAAAATCATTTAACATTTATATTGTCTAACAGGGTAATATCACGCGGCAAAGTGTAAACTAAAATGTAAACCATAGTGTACATGTAGCAAGGTTCTTACCGGTCAAACTATGCTATTTGTACACTAATTTCTGACAAGTTGTTTGACACATGCATTGTTGTCAAGTGTCAATTGGATAGAAAAAATATTTGAAATTTAGTCTATTCAATAGGGTAATATCACGTGGCAAAGTGTAAACTAATGTATGTACACCATAGTGTACATATAGCAAGGTTCTTATCGATTGAACTTTGCTATTTGTACACTGATTTTTGACACGTTGTTTGGCACTTGTATTGTTGTCAAGTGTCAACTGGATGGGAAAACTATTTGAAATTTAAACTATCTAACAGGGCATTGTCACGTGGCAAAGTGTAAACTAATGTCTACACAACATTTTACATGTAGCAAGGATCTTACCTATTGAACTTTGCTATTCATACACTAATTTTTAACACATTGTTTGACACTTGCATTATTGTCAAGTGTCAATTGGATGACAAACTTGTTTGAAATTCAAACTGGTCAATAGGGTAATGTCACGTGGCAAAGTGTAAACTAGAGTGTACATGTGGCAAGGTTCATACCGATTGAACTTTGCTATTGGTACACTAATTTTTGACACATTGTTGTAAAGTCTCAATTGGATGGGAACACTGTTTGAAAATTAAACTGTCCAGCAGGGTAATGTCACATGGCAAAGTGTAAACTAAAGTGTACACCATCGTGGAAATGTAGCAAAGTCCTTACTCATTGAACTTTGGTTTTTGTACACTAATTTTTGACACGTTGTGTGACACTTGCGCTCTTTTCAAGTGTCAATTGAAGGGAAAAACTATTTGAAATTTATATTGTCCAATAGGGTAATGTCACATGGCAAAGTGTAAACTAATATGTGTACACCATAGTGTACATATAGTAAGGTTCTTACCGATTGAACTTTGCTATTAGTGCACAGATTTTTGACACGTTGTTTGATAATTATATTGCTATCAAGTGTCAATTGGATGGGAAAACTGTTTGAAATTTATACTGACCAATAGGGTAATGTCACGTGGTAAAGTGTAAACTCAAGTTATAAACCATAGTGTACATGTACCAAGGTTCTTACTGATCGAACTTTGCTGTTTGTACACTGATTTTTAACACGTTGTTTGACACTTGCATTATTGTCAAGTGTCAATTAGATGGAAAAACTGTTTGAAATTTATAATGTCGAATGGGATAATGTCACGTGACAGAGTGTAAACTAAAGTGTGCACACTATGGTGTAAATGTAGCAAGGTTCTTACCGATTGAACATTGCTATTTGTACACTGATTTTTGACACGTTGTTTGACACTTGCATTGTTATCAAGTGTCAATTGGACGGGAAAACTGTTTGAAATTTAAACTGTCCAATAGGGTAATGACACATGCCAAAGTGTAAACTAAAGTGTACACCATTGTGTACATGTATCAATATTCTTATCGAATGAACTTCGCTATTTGTACACTTATTTTTGACACGTTGTTTGACACTTGCATTATTTTCGAGTGTCAATTGGATGGAAAAACTGATTAAACCTTAAACTGTCCAACAGGGTAATGTCAATTGGCATAGTGTAAACTAAAGTGTACACCATAGTGTACATGTAGCATGGTTCTTACCGATTGAACTTTGTTATTTGTACACTGATTTTTGACACGTTGTTTGACATTTGCACTGTCGTTGAGTGTCAATTAGATGGAAAAACTATTTGAAATTTAAACTTCCCAAAAGGGTAATGTCACATGGCATAGTGTAAACTAAAGTGTACACCATAGTGTACATGTAGCAAGGTTCTTACCAATTGAACTTTGTTATTTGTACACTAATTTTTGGCACGTTGTTTGACACTTGTATTGTTGTCAAGTGTCAATTGGATGGGAAAATTGTTTGAAATTTATATTGTCCAACAGGGTAATGTCACGTGGCAAAGTGTAAACCAAAGTGTGTACACCATAGTGTATATGTAGCATGGTTCTTACCGACTGAACTTTTCTATTTGTACACTAATTTTTGCCACATTGCTTGACACATGCATTGTTGTGAAGTGTCAATTGGATCTGAAAATAGTTTGAAATTTAAGTTGTCCAATTGGGTAATGTCACGTAGCAAAGTGTAAATTAAAGTGTACACCATAGTGTACATGTAGCAAGGTCCTTATCGATTGAACTTTGTTATTTGTACACTGATTTTTCACACGTTGTTTGACACTTGCATTGTTGTTGAGTGTCAATTGGATGGAAAAATAGTTTGAAATTTAAACTGTACAACAAGGTAATGACACATGGCAAAGTGTAAACTTAAGTGTACACTATAGTGTACATGTCTCAATGTTCTTACCAATTGAACTTTGCTATTTGTACACTGATTTTTGACATGTCGTTTGACACTTACATTGTTGTCGAGTGCCAATTAGATGGAAAAACTGTCTGAAATTTTTATTGTCGAAAGGGATAATGTCACGTGACAGAGTGTAAACTAAAGTGTGTAAACTATGGTGTAAATGTAGCAAGGTTCTTACCGATTGAACATTGCTAGTTGTACACTGATTTTGACACGTTGTTTGACAATTGCATTGTTGTCAAGTGTCAATTGGATGGGAAAACTGTTTGAAATTTAAACTGTCGAACATGGTAATGACACGTGGGAAAGTGTAAACTAAAGTATACACCATAGTGTACATGTCTCAATGTTCTTATCGAATGAACTTCGCAATTTGTACCCTGATTTTTGACACATTGTTTGACACTTGCATTGTAGTCAAGTGTCAATTGGATGGAAAAACAGATTGAAATTTAAACTGTCTAATAGGGTAATGTCACGTGGCAAAGTTTAAACTAAAGTGTACACCATAGTGTGCACGTAGAAAGGTTCTTACTGATTGAACTTTGCTATTTGTGCACTAATATTTGACACGTTGTTTTACTCTTGTATTGTTGTCAAGTGTCAGTTGGATGGGAGAACTGTGTGAAATGTAATCTATCCAACAGGGTAATGTCTTGTGGCAAAGTGCAAACTAAAGTATGTATATCACAGTGTGCAAACTAAAGTACGTTGTTTGCCATTTGCAATGTTGTCAAGTGTCAATTAGATGGAAAAAATGTTCGAAATTTAAACTGTCCAATAGGGTAATGACGCACGGCTAAGTGTAAACTAAAGTGTGCACCATAGTGTACCTGTCTAAATGTTCTTATCGAATGAACTTCGCAATTTGTACCCTGATTTTTGACACATTGTTTGACACTTGTATTGTTGTCGAGTGTCAAATGGATGGAAAAATAGATTGAAATTTAAACTGTCCAATAGGGTAATGTCACGTAGCAAAGTGCCAACTAATGTGTACACTGGCTTTTGACACCTTCTTTGACAATTATGTTCTTGTCAAGTGTCAATTGGATAGGAAAACTGTTTGAAATTTAGACTGTCCAACATGGTAATGTCACGTGGCAAAGTGAAAACTAAAATGTGTACACCATAGGGTACATGTAGGAAGGTTCTTACCGATTGAACTTTGTTATTTGTACACTGATTTTTGAGACATTGGTTGGCGCTTGCATTGCTGTCAAGTGTCAATTGGATGGGAAAACAATTTGAAATTTATAATATCCCGTAGGGTAATGTCACGTGGCAAAGTGTAAACTAAAGTATGTACACCATAGTGTAAATGTAGAAAGGTTCTTACCGATTGAACTTTGCTATTTGTATACTGATTTTTCACACGTTGTTTGACACTTGCATTGTTGTTGAGTGTCAATTGGATGGAAAAACAGTTTGAAATTTAAACTGTACAACAAGGTAATGACACATGGCAAAGTGTAAACTTAAGTGTACATGTCTCAATGTTCTTACCGATTGAACTTTGTTATTTGTACACTGATTTTTGACATGTTGTTTGACACTTACATTGTTGTCGAGTGTCAATTAGATGGAAAAACTGTTTGAAATTTAAACTGTCGGACAGGGTAATGTCACATGTCAACTTTGTAAACTAAAGTGTACACCATAGTGTATATGTAGCAAGGTTCATACTGATTAAACATTACTATTTGTACAATGATTTTTGACACGTTGTTTGACACTTGCGTTGTTGTCAAGTGCCAATTGGATGAGAAAACTGTTTGAAATTTAAACTTTTCGATCGGGTAATGACACGCGGCAAAGTTTAAACTAAAGTGTACACCATAGTTTACATGTCTCAATGTTCTTACTGATTGAACTTTGCTATTTGTACACTGATTTTTGACACGTTGTTTGACACGTGCATTATTGTCCAGTGTCAATTGGATTGAAAAATTGTTTAAGATTTAAACATTCCAACAGGGTAATGTCACATGACAAAGTGTAAACTAAGATCCTTACTGATTGAACTTTGCTATTTGTACATTGATTTTTGACACGTTGTTTGACACTTGCGTTCTTGTCACGTGTCAATTGGATGGGAAAAAAGTTTGAAATTTAAATTGTCCAACAGGGTAATGTCATGTGACAAAGTGTACATGTAACAAGGTTCTGATTGATTGATCTTTGCTATTTGTACTCTGATTTTTGACACGTCGTTTGACACTTGCGTTCTTGTCACGTGTCAATTGGATGGGAAAAAAGTTTGAAATTTAAATTGTCCAACAGGGTAATGTCATGTGACAAAGTGTACATGTAACAAGGTTCTGATTGATTGATCTTTGCTATTTGTACTCTGATTTTTGACACGTCGTTTGACACTTGCGTTCTTGTCACGTGTCAATTGGATGGGAAAAAAGTTTGAAATTTAAATTGTCCAACAGGGTAATGTCATGTGACAAAGTGTACATGTAACAAGGTTCTGATTGATTGATCTTTGCTATTTGTACTCTGATTTTTGACACGTCGTTTGACACTTGCGTTCTTGTCACGTGTCAATTGGATGGGAAAAAAGTTTGAAATTTAAATTGTCCAACAGGGTAATGTCTCGTGGCAAAGTGTAAACTAAAATATGTACACCATAGTGTACATGCCGCAAGGTTCTTATCGATTGAACATTGCTATTTGTACATTGATTTTTGACACGTTGTTTGGCACTTGCATTGTTGTCAAGTGTCAATTGGATGGGAAAAAAGTTTGAAATTTAAATTGTCCAGCAGGGCAATGTCACGTGGCAAAGTGTAAACTAAAGTGCACACCAAAGTGTACATGTAACAAGGTTCTGATTGATTCATCTTTGCTATTTGTACACTGATTTTTGACACGTTGTTTGACACTTGCATTGTTGTCCAGTGTCAATTGAATTGAAAAATTGTTTGAGATTTAAACTTTCCAAGAGGGTAATGTCACATGGCAAAGTGTAAACTAAGATGTACACCATAGTGTACATGTAAGATGGTTCTTACCTATTGAACTTTGTTATTTGTACACTGATTTTTGATAGATTATTTGACACTTGCATTGTTGTCAAGTGTCAATTGGATGGGAAAACCGTTTGAAATTTAAACTGTCCAACAGGATAATATCATGTGGCAAAGTGTAAACTAAAATGTACACCGTAGTATACTTGTAGCAAGGTTCTTAGCAATTGAACTTTGCTACTTGTATACTGATTTTTGACACGTTGTTTGACACTTACATTGTTGTCAAGTGTCAATTGGACGGAAAAACTATTTGAAATTTATGCTGCCTAATGGGGTAATGTCAAGTGGTAAAGTGTAAATTAAAGTGTACATCATAGATTACATGTTACAAGATCCTTACTGATTGAACTTTGCTATTTGTAAATTGATTTTTGTCACGTTGTTTGACACTTGCGTTCTTCTCAAGTGTCAATTGGGTGGGAAAATTGTAAGAAATTTATACGGTCCAACAGCGTAATGTCACGTGGCAAAGTGTAAACTTAAATATGTACACCATAGTGTACATGTAACGCCCCGAATTCTCTAGCAACCCGGAACGTTACCAAACGTGAATTGATTAATAAAGTGCTTGAGGCAAATACATTTTAATATAACGAGGAATTCAGTAAAAATTGAACAACCTTAACAAAAGGTAAATTAAATTAAATAACATATGCGGAACAATTTGGAATCATATCTTTTATCAAACATTAATAAAAGTAGTTCTAACAAATAATAAAAATAGGACTAATTGAAAGTTATGACGTGACTCACAATTGAGTCTAAATTTAAAAATAATAATAATCAACTGTTAATAAATATTCTAGTGTTTCTAAAAATTAAAGTACTTCATGATGGAGATCCATTGGTCCAATATGCATCCATCCACCGCCGTCCAGCATACTAATTATTACCTAAAAATTGTAAATAAAGAGGGATGAGCATAACGAATTATACTCAATGAGATGCTTGCTACTCCACATTCAAATCAAACGTGAAATTATGCATAAATTCTCTTACCAACATAACATGAGAATTATCACACCATGACAAATGATAATTCAAGCAAGCGCTGCAAATAACGTGAAGGCTAAATTGTGCCTTAAACTGTATCATGATTTCTCCCAAAGGAGCTCTGAACTGAAGTAATTAAATCCATACATAACAACGTATTTGAAAAGATGTGGACAAACCACTAATAGCACTGAGCATCTCACCTTTTGAAGATGAACGTGGAAAATAAAATTGCTGAAAACGTGATTCTTTATTGAAATTCCAAAGCCTTAAAAAGCCTTAATAATATGGAGAAATATTTTTAAAGAAGAGGAGAGAATAAAGACTTGTAGGAGAAGAATGAGGAATTAATGACTGAATGCTTGAGGCTTAGTGCTATATTTATACTAAACCACGGTGTAGGGTAATCACGTGGGGAGTGGAATTTCACTGAAATTAGAACTCTAAATTTCGTCCAAGTACATCCCAGAAATTTGGTTTGGAAATCTAAATTTCTGTGCACATCACATAAGTTAGTTTAGAATTCTGATCCCATAAATTAGTTTGAAATTCTGATTGGTGATTTCTTATGGGATTCTGCCGAGTTTTTTATCAGATAAGGAAATGATAAAGATAAAGAGGCTGCATGACCTTTACACACGTGGACAGATCTTCTATTTTGATGAATCTGATTGTTTATTGGTTTTGATAAGTTCAAAATCAGCTACAATTATAATAAGGAAAAGGACAAAGAGGGGTGAATCTGATTGTTTGCTGCTTGAATTCACACGTGGGCTGGGAAACCAAATTGGCCTCCTATTTGCACATTTTAATAAAATAAATAACTAGTTAATCTCCTGTTTTGATCAAAATAAATGGAAGAGTGTGTCAAATGAAATTTCTATACAACTTAACTAGTTTAATTAATTAAAGTAATACGATAATTATTAGAAGACTTTATCATAATCCAAATCCTATATGATTAAGAATAATAATTTCTATCTTAATTAAAGTAGATTAGTATTACAAGTAACCAATAATTTATTATAATAAAGAGACTTTATCCTTTGCACACGTAAACACTAGGATAAATTTAGTTTCCTTATTATATTTGTTAAACAACTTAAATGGATAACTAATAATCTCCTAATGGCCGAAACAAACTGTTTGCATACTAAATAAATTAGAATTTCATTTATACCTTGATTCTTCCATTGATTCCATCTTAATTCAACTTATCCAAAATATCATTTTCTTAATCCTTATATATATAATTAATTATTATCTATCAAAGGAGTCCAATATTGATATAGTAATTTAGCACGAATTAATAACTAATATTATTAACTAAGTAGTTTTCTTAATTGGCTATAACTCAAGTTTAACGAATCCAAATTGAATTTTTCTTGAGTCCATAATTCATCATTTATTACGAGTTTCAAAATGAGCCCAATATTGATAGGGTAATTCTAACTCCTTCAATAATTAACTATTCGGCCTATTTAATAAAGGTATAAAATCTGAAACTTATTTTCACTTTGGTCCCTCAACTATAAAGATATTCACATAGATCCAAATTAACTATAGAGATAACCAATTAACTTGTATAAGGACTTAACTGAACATTGCATTCCTATTAAATAAATTAATGCTAAGTAAAAATTTGGGATTTTACAGTACATGTAGCAATGTTTTTATCAATTGAACTTTGCTATTTGTACACTATTTTTGACACATTGATTGACACTTATATTATTGTCAAGTGTCAATTCGATGGGAAAACCGTTTGAAATTTATGCTATGCAACAGGGTAATGTCATGTGGCAAAGTGTACATGTAACAAGGTTCTTATCGATTGAACTTTGCTATTTGTACACCGATATTTGACACGTTGTTTGACACTTGCTTTGTTGCCAAGTGTCAATTCGATGGGAAATCTATTTGAAATTTAAACCATCCAACAGGGTAATGTCATGTGGCAAAGTGTAAACTACAGTGTACACCATAGTGTACATGTAACATGGTTCTTACCTATTGAACTTTGTTATTTGTACACTTATTTTTGATAGATTATTTGACACTTGCATCGTTGTCAAGTGTCAATTGGATGGGAAAATCGTTTGAAATTTAAACTGTCCAACAGGATAATATCATGTGGCAAAGTGTAAACTAAAGTGAACATCGTTGTGTACTTGTAGCAAGGTTCTTAGCAATTGAACTTTGCTACTTGTACACTAATTTTTGACACGTTGTTTGACACTTGCATTGTTGTCAAGTGTCAATTGGATGGAAAAACTATTTGAAATTTATACTGCCTAATGGGGTAACGTCAAGTGGCAAAGTGTAAATTAAAGTGTACATCATACTGTACATGTTACAAGATCCTTACTGATTGAACTTTGCTATTTGTACATTGATTTTTGACACGTTGTTTGACACTTGCGTTCTTCTCAAGTGTCAATTGGATGGAAAAACTATTTGAAATTTATGCTATGCAACAGGGTAATGTCATGTAATAAAGTGCACATGTAACAAGGTTCTGATTGATTGATCTTTGCTATTTGTACACTACGTTGTTTGACACTTGCGTTCTTCTCAAGTGTCAATTGGATGGAAAAACTATTTGAAATTTATGCTATGCAACAGGGTAATGTCATGTAATAAAGTGCACATGTAACAAGGTTCTGATTGATTGATCTTTGCTATTTGTACACTACGTTGTTTGACACTTGCGTTCTTCTCAAGTGTCAATTGGATGGAAAAACTATTTGAAATTTATGCTATGCAACAGGGTAATGTCATGTAATAAAGTGCACATGTAACAAGGTTCTGATTGATTGATCTTTGCTATTTGTACACTACGTTGTTTGACACTTGCGTTCTTCTCAAGTGTCAATTGGATGGAAAAACTATTTGAAATTTATGCTATGCAACAGGGTAATGTCATGTAATAAAGTGCACATGTAACAAGGTTCTGATTGATTGATCTTTGCTATTTGTACACTACGTTGTTTGACACTTGCGTTCTTCTCAAGTGTCAATTGGATGGAAAAACTATTTGAAATTTATGCTATGCAACAGGGTAATGTCATGTAATAAAGTGCACATGTAACAAGGTTCTGATTGATTGATCTTTGCTATTTGTACACTACGTTGTTTGACACTTGCGTTCTTCTCAAGTGTCAATTGGATGGAAAAACTATTTGAAATTTATGCTATGCAACAGGGTAATGTCATGTAATAAAGTGCACATGTAACAAGGTTCTGATTGATTGATCTTTGCTATTTGTACACTACGTTGTTTGACACTTGCGTTCTTCTCAAGTGTCAATTGGATGGAAAAACTATTTGAAATTTATGCTATGCAACAGGGTAATGTCATGTAATAAAGTGCACATGTAACAAGGTTCTGATTGATTGATCTTTGCTATTTGTACACTATTTTTGACACATTGATTGACACTTATATTATTGTCAAGTGTCAATTGGATGGGAAAACCGTTTGAAATTTAAACTGTCCAACAGGATAATATCATGTGGCAAAGTGTAAACTAAAGTGAACACCGTTGTGTACTTGTAGCAAGGTTCTTAGCAATTGAACTTTGCTACTTGTACACTAATTTTTGACACGTTGTTTGACACTTGCATTGTTGTCAAGTGTCAATTGGATGGAAAAACTATTTGAAATTTATGCTGCCTAATGGGGTAATGTCAAGTGGCAAAGTGTAAATTAAAGTGTACATCATAGTGTACATGTTACAAGGTCCTTACTGATTGAACTTTGCTATTTTTACATTGATTTTTGACACGTTGTTTGACACTTACGTTCTTGTCAAGCATCAATTGGATGGGAAAATTGTGCGAAATTTATATATTGTCCAACAAGGTAATGTCACGTGGCAAAGTGTAAACTAAAATGTGTACACCATAGTGTACATGTAGCAAGGTTCTTATCAATTGAGCTTTGCTATTTGTACACTGATTTTTGACACATTGTTTGACACTTGTATTATTGTCAAGTTTCAATTCGATGGGAAAACTGTTTGAAATTTATGCTATGGAACAGGGTAACGTCATGTGGCAAAGTGTACACCATAGTGTACATGTAGCAAGGTTCTTACCGATTGAACTTTGCTATTTGTACACTGATATTTGGCACGTTGTTTGACACTTGCTTTGTTTCCAAGTGTCAATTCGATGGGAAATCTATTTGAAATTTAAACCATCCAACAGGGTTATGTCACGTGGCAAAGTGTAAACTAAAGTTTACACCATAGTGTTCACGTGGATAGGTTCTTACCGATTGAACTTTGCTGGTGTACACTGATTTTTTGACACGTTTTTTGATGCTTACATTGTTGTCGAGTGTCAATTGGATGGGAGAACTATTTGAAATTTAAACTATCCAGCAGGGCAGTGTCACGTGGAAAGTGTAAATTAAAGTGTACACCATAGTGTACATGCCGCAACGTTCTTATCGATTGAACTTTGCTTTTTGTAAACTGATTTTTGACACAATGTTTGATGCTTGCATTATTGTCAAGTGTCAATTGGATGGGAAAGCTGTTTAAAATTCAAATTGTTTAGTAGGGTAGTGTCACGTGGCAAAGTGTAAACTAAAGTGTACACCATAGTGTACATGCCGCAAGGTTCTTATCGATTGAACATTGCTATTTGTACATTGATTTTTGACACGTTGTCTGACACTTGCATTGTTGTCAAGTGTCAATTGGATGGGAAAAAAGTTTGAAATTTAAACTGTCCAGTAGGGCAATGTCACGTGGCAAAGTGTAAACTAAAGTGTACACCAAAGTGTACATATAGCGAGGTTCTGATCGATTGAGCTTTGCTATTTGTACACCGATTTTCGACACGTTGTTTGACACTTACATTATTATCAAGTGTTAGTTGGATGAGAAAATAGTTTGAAATTTAAACTGTCCAACAGGGTATTATCACGAGGCAAAGTGTAAACTAAAGTGTACACCATTGTGTACACGTAGCAAGGTTCTTACCGACTGAACTTTGATATTTGTATACTGATTTTTGGCACTTTTTTTTTACGCTTGCATCGTTCTGTAGTGTCAATTGGATGGAAAAATTGTGTGAAATTTAAGCTGACTTGCAGGGTAGTGTCACGTAGCTATGTGTAAACTAAAGTTTACACCATAGTGTACATGACGCAAGGTTCTGACCGATTGAACTTTGCTATTTGTATGCTGATCTTTGACACGTTGTTTGATACTTGAAATGTTGTCAAGTGTCAATTGGATGGGAAAACTATTTGAAATTTAAACTGTCGAACAGCGTAATATCACGTGGCAAAGTGTAAACGAAAGTGTACACCATAGTGTACATGTAGCAGGGTTCTCGCCGATTGAACTTTTCTATTTGTACACTAATTTTTGACACGTTATTTGACACTTGCATTCTTGTCAAGTGTCAATTGGATGGGAAAACTATTGGAAATTTAAACTGTCCAACAGGGTAATGTCACGTGGCAAAGTGCATACTAAACTGTAAACCAAAGTGTACATATAGCAAGCTCCTTACCGATTGAACTTTACTATTTGTAAACTAAGTTTTGACACGTTTGACACTTGCATTGTTGTCAAGTATCAATTGGATGGGAAAATATTTGAAATTTAAACTTTCCAACTGGGTAACGTCACGTGGTAAAGTGTAAACTAAAGTGTACACCATAGTGTACATCCCGCAAGGTTCTTACCGATTGAACATTGATATTTGTACACTGATTTTTTACACGTTGTTTGACACTTGCATTGTTGTTATGTGTCAATTGGATGGAAAAACTGTTTGAAATGTAAACTGTCCAATAGTTTAATGTCACATGGCAAAGTGTAAACTAAAATGTACACCAAAGTGCACATGTAGCAAGGTTCTGTCCGATTGAGCTTTGTTATTTGTACACCAATTTTTAACGCTTTGTTTGACACTTACATTGTTATGAAGTGTCAATTGGATGAGAAAACTATTTGAAATTTAAACTGTCCAACATGGTATTATCACGAGGCAAAGTGTAAACTAAAGTGTACACCACAGTGTACACGTAACAAGGTTCTTACCGATTGAACTTTGCTATTTGTATACTTATTTTTGACACTATATTTGACTCTTGCATTGTTCTGTAGTGTCAATTGGATGGAAAACTTGTGTGAAATTTTAACTATCTTGCAAGGTAGTGTCATGTAGCTAAGTGTAAACTAAAGTTTACACCATAGTGTACATGCCGCAAGGTTCTTACCGATTGAACATCGCTATTTGTACGCTGATTTTTGACATGATGTTTGACACTTGCATTGTCGTCAAGTGTCAATTGGATGGGAAATATGTTTGAAATTTAAACTGTTGAACAGGACAATATTACATGGGAAAGTATGAACTAAAGTGTACACCATAATGTACATGTAGCAAGGTTCTTACTGATTGAACTTTACTATTTGTAAACTAATTTTTGACACTTTGTTTGACACTTGCATTGTTATCCAATGTCAATTGGATGAGAAAACTATTTGAAATTTAAACTGTCCAACGAGGTAATGTCACGTGGTAAAGTATAAACTAAAATGTACACCATAGTGTACAAGTTGCAAGGTTCTTACCAATTGAACTTTGCTATTTGTACACTGATTTTTGACACGTTGTTTAACACTTGCATTGTTGTCAAGTGTCAATTGGATGAGAAAATTATTTGAAATTTGCACTGTCCAACAGGGTAATGTCATGTGGCAAAGTGTAAACTGAAGTATGTACACCATAGTGTACGTGTAGCAAGGTTCATACCGATTTAAGTTTGCTATTTGTACATTGATTCTTAACATGTTGTCTGACACTTGCATTGTTGTCAAGTGTTAATTGGATGGGAAAACTGTTTGAAATTTATACTGTCCAATAGGTTAATGCCACGGGGTAATGTGTAAACTAAAGTGTGTACACCGTAGTGTACATGCAGCAAGGTTCTTATCGATTGAACTTCGCTATTTGTACACTGATTTTTGACACGATGTTTGACACTTGCATTGTTGTCTAGTGTTAATTAGATGGGAAAAATATTTGAAATTTATACAATCCAACAGGGTAATAACACGTGGTAAAGTGTAAACTAAAGTGTGTACACCATAGTGTTCGTATAGCAAGGTTCTTACCGATTTAACTTTGCTATTTGTACACTGGTTTTTGACACGTTGTTTTGACACCTGCATTGTTGTCAAGTGTCAATTGGATAAAAAAATTGTTTGAAATTTAAACTATCCAACAGGGTAACGTCACGTGGCAAAGTGTAAACTAAAGTGTGTACGCCATCGTGTACATGTAGCAAGGATCTTACCAATTGAACTTTGCTATTTGTACACTGATTTTTTAAATGTTGTTTGATGCTTGCATTGTTGTCAAGCATCAATTACTTGGGAAAACTGTTTAAAATTTAAACTGTCCAACAAGGTTATGTCACGTGATAAAATGTAAACTAAAGTGTACATGTAGCAAGGTTCATACTGATTGAACTTCCCTAATGGTGCACTGATTTTTTACACTTTGTTTGACACTTGTATTGTTGTTAAGTGTCAATTGGATGAAAAAACTATTTGAAATTTATGTTGTCTAATAGGGTAGTGTCACGGGGCAATGTGTAAAATAAAGTGCGTACACCATAGTGTACATGTAGAAAGGTTCATACCGATTGAACTTTGCTATTGGTACATTGATTTTTGACAAGTTGTTTGACACTTGCATTGTTGTCAAATGTCAATTCGATGGGAAAACTAATTGAAATTTCTATTGTCCAATAGGGTAATGTCACGTGGCAAAGTGTAAACTATAGTGTGTACACCATAGTGTACAAGTAGCAAGCTTCTTACCGATTGAACTTTATTATTTGTACACTGATTTTTGACACGTTGTTTGACACTTGCATTGTTGTCAAGTGTCAATTGGATGGTAAAAAATGTTTGAGATTTATACTATCCAACAGGGTAATGTCACGTGGCAAAGTGTAAACTAAAGTGTGTACACCGTAGTGTTCGTACAGCAAGGTTCTTACCGATTTAACTTTGTTATTTGTACACTGATTTTTGAGTTCTTATTTTGACACCTGCATTGTTGTCAAGTGTCAATAGCATGGGAAAACTTTTGAAATTTAAACTATCCAACAGGGTAATGTCACGTGGCAAAGTGTAAACTAAAGTGTGTACACCTTCATGTACATGTGGCAAGGTTCTTACCGATTGAACTTTGCTATTTGTACACTGATTTTTGACACGTTGTTTCACACTTGTATTGTTGTCAGGTGTCAATTAGATGGGAAAACTGTTTGAAATTTATACATTCCAACAGGGTAATGTCATGTGGCAAAGTGTAAACTCAAGTGTGTACACCATAGTGTACATGTAGCAAGGTTCTTACCGATTTAACTTTGCTATTTTACACTGATTTTTGACACATTATTTTGACACCTACATTGTTGTCTACTGTCAATTAGATGGGAAAACTGTTTGAGATTTAAACTGTCCAACAGGGTAATGTCACATGGCAAAGTGCAAACTAAACTATAAACCAAAGTGTACATGTGGCAAGGTTCTTATCGATTGAACTTTGCTATATGTACACTGATTTTCGATACGTTGTTTGACACTTGCATTATTGTCAAGTGTCAATTGGTTAAGAAAATTGTATGAAATTTAAACTGTCCGACAAGGTAATGTCATGTGGTAAAGTGTTAACTAAAGTGTACACTATAGTGTACATGTAGCAAGGTCGTTACCGATTGAACTTTGCTATTTGTAAACTGATTTTTGACACTTTGTTTGGCACTTGCATTGCTATCGAGTGTCAATTGGATGAAAAAACTATTTGAAATTTAAACTCTCCAATGGGGTAATGTCACATGGCAAAGTGTAAACTAAAGTGTATACTATAGTGTCCATGTGGCAAGGTTCTTATCGATTGAACTTTGCTATTTGTACACTGATTTTTGACATGTTTTACTGGACACTTGCATTGTTGTCGAGTTTCAATTGGATGACAAAACTATTTGAAATTTAAACTATCTAATAGGGTAATGTCACATGGAAAAGTGTAAACTAAAGTATGTACACCATAATGTAAATGTAGCAAGGTTCTTACCGATTGAACTTAGCTATTTGTACACTGATTTTTGACATGTTGTTTGACACTTGCATTGTTGTAAAGTGTCAATTGAACGGGAAAACCGTTTGTAATTTAAAATATCCTACAGGGTAATGTTACGTGGCAAATTGTAAACTAAAGTGTACACCACAATGTACATGTAGCAAGGTTCTTACAAATTGAACTTTGCAACTTGTACGCTGATTTTGACACATTGTTTGACATTGTTTTCAAGTGTCAATTGGGAGGGAAAACCATTTAAAATTTAAACTATCCAACAGGGTAATGTCACGTGGCAAATTGTAAACTGAAGTGTGCACCATAGCGTACATGTTGCAAGCTTCTTACCGATTGAACTTTGCTATTTGTATACTAATTTTTGACACTTTGTTTAGCACTTGTATTGTTGTCGACTGTCAATTGGATGGGAAAACTATTTGAATTTTAAACTATCCGATAGGGTAATGTCACGTGGCAAAGTGTAAATTGAATTGTACACCATAGTGTACATGTTACAAGGTTCTAACTGACTGAACTTAGATATTTGTGCACTAATTTTTTACATGTTTGACACTTGCATTATTGTCAAGTGTCAATTGGTAGAGAAAATTGTTTGAAATTTACACTGTCCAATAGAGAGATGTCACGTGGCAAAGTGTAAAATAATGTGTACACCATAGTGTACATTTAGCAATGTCCTCATCGATTGAACTTTACTATTTGTAACCTGATTTTTGACATGTTGTTTGACACTTGCATTGTTGTCAAGTGTCAATTGGATGTGAAAACTATTTGAAATTTAAGCTATCCAATAGGGTAATGTCATGTGGCAAAGTGTAAACTCAAGTGTATACATCATAGTGTACATGTAGCAAGGTTCTTACCGATTTAACTTTGCTATTTTACACTGATTTTTGGCACGTTATTTTGACACCTGCATTGTTGTCAAGTGTCAATTGGATGGGAAAACTCTTTGAGATTTAAAGTGTCCAACAGGGTAATGTCACGTGGCAAAGTGTAAACTAAACTGTAAATCGAAGTGTACATGTAGCAAGGTTCTTACGGATTGAACTTTGCTATTTGTACACAATTTTTTGATACATTGTTTGACACTTGCATTGTTGTCAAGTGTTAATTCGTTGAGAAAATTGAATGAAATTTAAACTGCCCGACAGGGTAATATCATGTGGTAAAGTGTTAACTAAAGTGTACACCATAGTGTACATGTAACAAGGTCGTTATCGATTGAACTTTGCTATTTGTAAACTGATTTTTGACACTTTGTTTGACACTTGCATTGCTATCGAGTGTCAATTGGATGAAATAAATGTTTGAAATTTAAACTCTCCAATAGGGTAATGTCACGTGGTAAAGTGTAAACTAAAGTGTACACCATAGTGTACATGTAGCAAGGTCCTTATCGATTGAACTTTGCTATTTGTATACTGATTTTTGACACATTTTACTTGACACTTGCATTGTTGTCGAGTTTCATTTGGATGACAAAACTATTTGAAATTTAAACTATCCAATAGGGTAATGTCACATGGAAAAGTGTAAACTATCTAATAGGGTAATGTCACATGGAAAAGTGTAAACTAAAGTATGTACACCATAATGTAAATGTAGCAAGGTTCTTACCGAGTGAACTTAGCTATTTGTACACTAATTTTTGACACGTTGTTTGACACTTGCATTGTTGTCAAGTGTCAATTGGACGGGAAAACCATTTGAAATTTAAAATATCCTACAGGGTAATGTTACGTGGCAAATTGTAAACTAAAGTGTACACCACAGTGTACATGTAGCAAGGTTCTTACAAATTGAACTTTGCAACTTTTACACTGATTTTAACACGTTGTTTGACACTATTTTCAAATGTCAATTCGGTGGGAAAATCGTTTAAAATTTAAACTATCCAACAGGGTAATGTCACGTGGCAAATTGTAAACTAAAGTGTGCACCAAAGCGTACATGTTGCAAGCTTCTTACTTATTGAACTTTGCTATTTGTATACTAATTTTTGACACTTTGTTTAGCACTTGCATCGTTGTCGACTGTCAATTGGATGGGAAAACTGTTTGAAATTTAAACTGTCCGACAGGATAATGTCACGTTGCAAAGTGTAAACCAAAGTGTACACCATAGTGTACATGTAGCGAGGTCCTTACCAATTGAACTTTGATATTTGTAAACTAATTTTTGGCATGTTGTTTGACACTTATATTGTTGTCAAGTGTTAATTAGATGGGAAAACAGTTTGAAATTTAAATTGTCTAACGGGGTAATGTCACTTGGTAAAGTGTAAACTAAAGTGTTCACCACAATGTACGTGTAGCAAGGTTCCTATCGATTAAACTTTGCTATTTGTACATTGATTTTTGACACGTTGTTTGACACTTGCATAGTTGTCAAGTGTCAGTTAGATGGGAAAATTATTTGAAATTTAAACTTTCCAATAGGGTAATGTCACGTGGTAAAGTGTAAACTAAAATGTGCATGTAGCAAGGTTCATACCGATTGAACTTTGCTATTGGGACACTGATTTTTGATGCTTTTATTTGACACTTGCATTGTTGTCAAGTGTCAATTGGATAGGACAACTATTTAAAATTTATACTGTCCAACATTATAAATTTAACGTGGCAAAGTGTAAACTAAAATGTGTATACCATCGTGTGCATGTAGCAAGGTTCTTACCGATTGACCTTTGCTATTGTACACTGATTTTTGACACATTGTTTAACACTGGCATTGTTGTGAAGTGTCAGTTGGATGGGAAAACTGCTTGAAATTTATACTGTCCAACAGGGTAATGTCACGGGGCAAAGTGTAAACTAAAGTGTGTACACTATCGTGTACATGTAGCAAGGTTTTTACCGATTTAACTTTGCTATTTGTACACTAATTTTTGACACGTTTTAACGCCTGCATTGTTGTCAAGTGTCAATTGGATTGGAAAACTGTTTGAAATTTAAACTGTCCAACAGGGTAATGTCATGTGGCAATGTGTAAACTAAAGTGTACACCATAGTGCACGTGTGGCAAGGTTCTTACCGATTGAACTTTGTTATTTGTACACTGAATTCGACACATTGTTTGACACTTGCATTGTTGTCAAGTGTCAATTGGTTGAGAAAACTGTTTGAAATTTAAACTGTCCGACAAGGTAATGTCGTGTGGTAAAGTGTTAACTAAAGTGTACACCATAGTGTACATGTAGCAAGGTCCTTACTGATTGATCTTTGCTATTTGTAAACTGATTTTTAAAATGTCGCTTGACACTTTCTTTGTTGTCGAGTGTCAATTGGATGGGAAAACTGTATGAAATTTAAATTGTCCAATGGGGTAATGTCACGTGGTAAAGTGTAAACTAAAATGTACACCATAGTGTACATGAAGCAAGATTCTCACCGATTAAACATTGCTATTTGTACGTTAATTTTTAACACGTGGTTTGATACTTGTATCATTGTCAAGTGTCAATTCAATGGGAAAACTATTTGAAATTTATACTTTTCAGCAGGGAAATGTCAAGTGGCAAAGTGTAAACTAAAGTGTGTACACCATAGTGTACATGTAGTAAGGTTCTTACCGATTGAACTTTCCTATCTGTACACCAATTTTTGACACGTTGTTTGACACTTGTATTATTGTCAAGTGTCAATTGGATGTGAAAACTATTTGAAATCTGCACTATCCAACAGTGTAATGTCACGTGGCAAAGGGTAAACTAAAGTGAGTACACCATAGTTCACATGTAGCATGGTTCTTGTCGATTGAACTTTGTTAGTTGTACACTAATTTTTGACACGTTGTTTGACACTTGCATTGTTGTCAAGTGTCCATTGGATGGGAAAACTATTTGAAATTTAAACTGTCCAACAGGGTAATATCATGTGGCAAAGTGTAAACTAAAATGTACACCATAGTCTACATGTAACAAAGTTCTTGCCGATTGAAATTTGCTATTTGTATAAAAATTTATACTATCGAACAGAGTAATGTCACGTGGCAAAGTGTAAAGTAAAATGTGTACACCATAGTGTACACGTGGATAGGTTCTTACGATTGAACATTGCTAGTGTACACAGATTTTTGACACGTTGTTTGACACTTGCATAGTTGTCGAGTGTCAATTGGATGGAAAAACTATTTGAAATTTAAACTTTCCAACCGGGTAATGTCACATGGCCAAGTGTGAACTAAAGTGTGCACCATAGTGTACATGTAGCAAGGTTCTTATCGATTGAACTTTGCTATTCGTACACTAATTTTCGACACATTGTTTAACACTTGCATGTTGCCAAGTGTCAATTGGATGGAAAAACTATTTGAAATTTATACTGCCTAATAGGGTAACGTCACGTGGCAAAGTGTAAACTAAAGTGTGTACACCATATTGTAAATGTAGAATGGTTCTTACCGATTGAACATTTCTATTTCTGCATCGATTTTTGACACAATGTTTGACACTTGCATTGTTGTCAAGTGTCAATTGGATGGGAAATTTTTTTAAAATTTATACTGTACAACAAGGTAATGTCACGTGGCAAAGTGTAAACTAAAGTGTACAACATAGTGTACATGTCTCAATGTTCTAATCGATTGAGCTTTGCTATTTGTACACTGATTTTGACACATTGTTTGACACTTACATTGTTGTCGAGTGTCAATTGGATGGGAAAACTATTTGAAATTTAAATTGTTGAATAGGGTGATATCACATGGCAACTTGTAAACTAAAGTGTAGACCATAGTGTACATGTAGGAAGGTTCATACCTATTGAACTTTGCTATTTGTACAATGATTTTTGACACGTTGTTTGACACTTGCATTGTTGTGAAGTATCAATTGGATGGGAAAATTGTTTGAAATTTAAACTGTCTAATAGGGTAATGACACGTCGTAAAGTTTAAACTAACGTGTGCACCATAGTTTACATGTCCCAATGTTCGTACCGATTGAACTTTACTATTTGTACATTGATTTTTCACACAATGTTTGACACTTGCATTGTTGTCGAATGTCAATTAGATTGAATAATTTTTTGAAATTTAAACTTTTCGATAGGGTAATGTCAAATGGCAAAGTGTAAACTAAAGTTTATACCATAGTGTACATGTAGCGAGGTTCTTACCGATTGAACTTTGCTATTTGTACACTGATGTTTGACACGCTCTTTGACACTTGCATTGTTGTGCTGTGTCAATTGAATGGGAAACTATTTGAAATTTATACTGGCCAACAAGGTAATATCACGTGGCAAAGTGTAAAGTAAAATGTGTACACCATAGTGTACACGTCGATAGGTTCTTACGATTGAACTTTGCTAGTGTACACAGATTTTTGACACGTTGTTTGACACTTGCATAGTTGTCGAGTGTCAATTAGATGGAAAAACTATTTGAAATTTAAACTTTCCAACCGGGTAATGTCACATGGCCAAGTGTGAACTAAAGTGTGCACCATAGTGTACATGTAGCAAGGTTCTTATCGATTGAACTTTGCTATTCGTACACTGATTTTTGACACATCGTTTAACACTTGCATTGTTGCCAAGTGTCAATTGGATTGAAAAACTATTTGAAATTTATACTGTCTAATAGGGTAACGTCACGTGGCAAAGTGTAAACTAAAGTGTGTACACCATATTGTAAATGTAGAATGGTTCTTACCGATTGAACATTTCTATTTGTGCATCGATTTTTGACACAATGTTTGACACTTGCATTGTTGTCAAGTGTCAATTGGATGGGAAATTTTTTTAAAATTTATACTTTACAACAAGGTAATGTCACGTGGCAAAGTGTAAACTAAAGTGTACAACATAGTGTACATGTCTCAATGTTCTAATCGATTGAGCTTTGCTATTTGTACACTGATTTTGACACATTGTTTGACACTTACATTGTTGTCGAGTGTCAATTGGATGGGAAAACTATTTGAAATTTAAATTGTTGAATAGTGTGATATCACATGGCAACTTGTAAACTAAAGTGTACACCATAGTGTACATGTAGTAAGGTTCATACCGATTGAACTTTGCTATTTGTACAATGATTTTTGACACGTTGTTTGACACTTGCATTGTTGTGAAGTGTCAATTGGATGGAAAAACTGTTTGAAATTTAAACTATCTAATAGGGTAATGATACGTTGCAAAGTTTAAACTAACGTGTACACCGTAGTTTACATGTCCCAATGTTCGTACCGATTGAACTTTACTATTTGTACACTAAATTTTCACACAATGTTTGACACTTGCATTGTTGTCGAGTGTCAATTAGATGGAATAATTGTTTGAAATTTAAACTTTCCAACAGGGTAATGTCACATGGCAAAGTGTAAACTAAAGTGTATACCATAGTGTACATGTAGCGAGGTTCTTATCGATTGAACTTTACTGTTCGTACACAGATTTTCGACACGTTGGTTGACACTTGCATTGTTGTCAAGTGTCAATTGGATGGAAAAATTGTTTGAAATTTAAACTATCCAATAGGGTAATGTCATGTGGCAAAGTGTAAACTAAAGTGTACATCGTAGTGTACTTGTAGCAAAGTTCTTGCCAATTGAACTTTTGTACTTATACACTGATTTTTGACACGTTGTTTGACACTTGCATTGTTGTCGAGTGTCAATTACATGGAATTTTTTTTTTGAAATTTAAACTTTCCAATAGGATAATGTCACCTGGCAAAGTGTAAACTAAAGTGTAAACCATAGTGTACATATAGCAAGGTTCTTACCGATTGAACTTTGCTATTTGTACACTGATTTTTGACACGTTCTTTGATACTTGCATTGTTATCAAGTGTCAATTGGATGGGAAATCTTTTTGAAATTTAAATTGTCCAATAGGGTAATGTCGCGTGGCAAAATGTAAACTAAAGTGTACATCGTAGTGTACTTGCAGCAAGGTTCTTACCGATTGAACTTTACGATTTGTACACTAATTTTTGACATGTTGTTTGACACTTGCACTGTTGTCGAGTGTTAATTAGATGGAAAAATTGTTTGAAATTTAAACTTTCCAACAGGATAATGTCACATGGCAAAGAGTAAACTAAAGTGTACACCATAGTGTACATGTAGCAATGTTTTTATTGATTAAACTTTGCTATTTGTACACTAATTTTTGACACGTTCGTTGACACTTGCGTTCTTGTCAAGTGTCAATTGGATGGAAAAACTGTTTGAAATTCATATTGTCCAACAAGGTAATTTCACGTGGCAAAGTATACACTAAAATGTTTACACCATAGTGTACATATAGCAAGGTTCTTACCGATTGAACTTTGCTATTTGTACACTGATTTTTGACACGTTGTTCGACCCTTATATTGTTGCTGAGTGTTAATTAGATGGGAAAACTGTTTGAAATTTAAACTGTCTAACAAGGTAACGACGTGTCAGAGTATAAACTAAAGTGTATACCATAGTGTACATATCTCAATGTTCTTGCCAATTGAACATTGCTATTTGTACACAGATTTTTGACATGCTGGTTGACACTTGCATTGTTGTCAAGTGTCAATTGGATGGGAAAACTGTTTGAAATTTATACTGTCTAACTCGGTAATTTCATGTGGCAAAGTGTAAACGAAAGTGTGCACACCATAGTGTAAATGTAGCAAGGTTCATAACGATAGAACTATGCTATTTGTACACTGATTTTTTAATCTTATTTGACACTTGCATTGTTGTCGAGTGTCAGATTGATGGGAAAACTATTTGAAATTTAAACTGTGTGACAAGGTAATGACACGTTGCAAAGTGTAAAAATAAGTGTACACCATAGTGTACATGTCTCAATGTTCTTACCGATTGAACATTCCTATTTGTACACAGATTCTTGACACGATGTTTGACACTTGCATTATTGTCAAGTGCCAATTAGATGGAAAAATGGTTCAAAATTTAAACTTTCCAATAGGGTAAAGTCCCATGACAAAGTGTAAACTAAAGTATACACCATAGTGTACATGTAGCAAGGTTCTTACCGATTGAACTTTGCTATTTGTACGCTGGCTTTTGACACCTTGTTTGTCAATTATGTTCTTGTCAAGTGTCAATTGGATAGAAAAACTGTTTGAAATTTAGACTGTCCAACAGAGTAATGTCACGTGGCAAAGTGTAAACTAAAATGTGTACACCATAGGGTACATGTAGGAAGGTTCTTACCGATTGAACTTTGTTATTTGTACACTGATTTTTGAGACATTAGTTGGCACTTGCATTGCTGTCAAGTGTCAATTGGATGGGAAACCAATTTGAAATTTATAATATCCCATAGGGTAATGTCACGTGGCAAAGTGTAAACTAAAGTATGTACACCATAGTGTAAATCTAGAAAGGTTCTTACCGATTGAACTTTGCTATTTGTATACCGATTTTTAACACGTTGTTTGACACTTGCATTGCTGTTGAGTGTCAATTGGATGGAAAAACTATTTGAAATTTAAACTGTCCAACAAGGTAATGACACATGGCAAAGTGTAAACTTAAGTGTACACCATAGTGTACATGTCTCAATGTTCTTACCGATTGAACTTTGCTATTTGTACATTAATTTTTGACACATTGTTTGACACTTACATTGTTGTCGAGTGTTAATTAGATGGAAAAACTATTTGAAATTTAAACTGTCGAACAGGGTAATGTCACGTGGCAACTTGTAAACTAAAGTGTACACCATAGTGTACATGTAGCAAGATTCATACTGATTACACTTTGACACGTTGTTTAACACTTGAGAAAACTTTTTGAAATTTAAACATTTTCATCGGGTAATGACACGTGACAAAGTTTAAACTAAAGTGTACGCCATAGTTTACATGTCTCAATGTTCTTACTGATTGAACTTTGCTATTTGTACACTGATTTTTGACACGTTGTTTGACACTTGCATTATTGTCCAGTGTCAATTGGATTGAAAAATTGTTTGAGATTTAAACATTCCAACAGGGTAATGTCACATGGCAAAGTGTAAACTAAGATGTACACATTGAATTTTGCTATTTGTACACTGATTTTGGACATGTTATTTGACACTTGCATTGTTGTCAAGTGTCAATTGGATGGGAAAACCATTTGAAATTTAAACTGTCCAGCAGGATAATATCTTGTGGCAAAGTATAAACTAAAGAGTACACCGTAGTGTACTTGAAGCAAAGTTCTTACCAATTGAACTTTGCTACTTGTACACTAATTTTTGAAATGTTGTTTGACACTTGCATTATTTTTAAGTGTCAATTGGATGGAATAACTATTTGAAATTTATGCTGCCTAATGGGGTAATGTCAAGTGGCAAAGTGTAAATTAAAGTGTACATCATAGTGTACACGTTACAAGGTCCTTACTGATTGAACTTTGCTATTTGTACATTGATTTTTGACACGTTTGACACTTGCGTTCTTGTCAAGTGTCAATTGGATGGGAAAATTGTAAGAAATTTATATTGTCCAACAGGGTAATGTCACGTGGCAAAGTGTAAACTAAAATATGTACACCATAGTGTACATGTAGCAAGGTTTTTATCAATTGAACTTTGCTATTTGCACACTGATTTTTGACACATTGATTGACACTTGTATTATTGTCAAGTGTCAATTCGATGGGAAAATCGTTTGAAATTTATGCTATGCAACAGGGTAATGTCATGTGGCAAAGTGTACATGTAACAAGGTTCTTACCGATTGAACTTTGCTATTTGTACACCGATTTTTGACACGTTGTTTGACACTTGCTTTGTTGCCAAGTGTCAATTCGATGGGAAATCTATTTGAAATTTAAACCATCCAACAGGGTAATGTCACATGGCAAAGTGTAAACTAAAGTGTACACCATAGTGTACACGTGGATAGGTTCTTGCCGATTGAACTTTGCTAGTGTACACTGATTTTTGACACTTTTTTGATGCTTACATTGTTGTCGAGTGTCAATTGGATGGGAAAACTATTTGAAATTTAAACTGTCCAGCAGGGCAGTGTCACGTGGGAAAGTGTAAATTAAAGTATACATCATAGTGTACATGCCGCAACGTTCTTAACGATTGAACTTTGCTATTTGTAAACTAATTTTTGACACATTGTTTGACGCTTGCATTGTTGTCAATTGTCAATTGGATGGAAAAACTGTTTGAAATTCAAACTGTCCAGTAGGGTAGTGTCACGTGGCAAAGTGTAAACTAAAGTGTACACCATAGTGTACATGCCGCAAGGTTCTTATCGATTGAACATTGCTATTTGTACATTGATTTTTGACACGTTGTTTGGCACTTGCATTGTCGTCAAGTGTCAATTGGATGGGAAAAAAGTTTGAAATTTAAACTGTCCAGCAGGGCAATATCACGTGTCAAAGTGTAAACTAAAGTGTACACCAAAGTGTACATGTAATAAGGTTCTGATCGATTGATCTTTGCTATTTGTACACTAATTTTTGACACGTTGTTTGACACTTGCATTGTGGTCCAGTGTCAATTGGATTGAAAAATTGTTTGAGATTTAAACTTTCCAAGAGGGTAATGTCACATGGCAAAGTGTAAACTAAGATGTAGACCATAGTGTACATGTAGCATGGTTCTTACCTATTGAACTTTGCTAATGTACACTGATTTTTGACATATTATTTGACACTTGCATTGTTGTCAAGTGCCAATTGGATGGGAAAATCGTTTGAAATTTAAATTGTCCAACAGGATAATATTATGTGGCAAAGTGTAAACTAAAGTGTACACCGTAGTATTCTTGTGGCAAGGTTCTTAGCAATTGAACTTTGCTACTTGTACACTGATTTTTGAAACGTTGTTTGACACTTGCATTATTGTTAAGTGTCAATTGGATGGAAAAACTATTTGAAAATTATGCTGCCTGACGGGGTAATGTCAAGTGGCAAAGTGTACATTAAAGTGTACATCATTGTGTACATGTTACAAGGTCCTTACTGATTGAACTTTGCTATTTGTACATTTATTTTTGACACGTTGTTTGACACTTGTGTTCTTTTCAAGTGTCAATTGGATGGGAAAATTGTAAGAAATTTATACTGTCCAATAGGGTAATGTCACGTGGCAAAGTGTAAACTAAAATATGTACACCATAGTGTACATGTAGCAAGGTTTTTATCAATTGAACTTTGCTATTTGGACACTGATTTTTGACACTTTGATTGACACTTGTATTATTGTCAAGTGTCAATTCGATGGGAAAACCGTTTGAAATTTATGCTATGTAACAGGGTAATGTCATGTGGCAAAGTGTACATGTAACAAGGTTCTTACCGATTGAACTTTGCTATTTGTAAACCGATATTTGACACGTTGTTTGACACTTGCTTTGTTGCCAAGTGTCAATTCGACGAAAAATCTATTTGAAATTTAAACCATCCAACAGGATAATGTCACGTGGCAAAGTGTAAACTAAAGTGTACACCATAGTGTACACGTGCATCGGTTCTTACCGATTGAACTTTGCAAGTGTACAATAATTTTTGACACGTTTTTTGATGCTTATATTGTTGTCGAGTGTGAATTGGATGGGAAAACTATTTGAAATTTAAACTGTCCAGCAGGGCAGTGTCACGTGGGAAAGTGTAAATTAAAGTGTATACCATAGTGTACATGCCGCAACGTTCTTATCGATTGAATTTTGCTATTTGTAAACTAATTTTTGACACATTGTTTGACGCTTGCATTGTTGTCAATTGTCAATTGGATAGAAAAACTGTTTGAAATTCAAACTGTCCAGTAGGGTAGTGTCACGTGGCAAAGTGTAAACTAAAGCGTACATGCCGCAAGGTTCTAATCGATTGAACATTGCTATTTGTACATTGATTTTTGACACGTTGTTTGGCACTTGCATTGTTGTCAAGTGTCAATTGGATGGGAAAAAATTTGAAATTTAAACTGTCCAGTAGGGCAATGTCACGTGGTAAAGTGTAAACTAAAGTGTACACCAAAGTGTACATGTAGCAAGGTTCTGATCGATTGATCTTTGCTATTTGTACACTGATTTTTGACATGTTATTTGACACTTGCATTGTTGTCCAGTGTCAATTGGATTGAAAAATTGTTTGAGATTTAAACTTTCCAAGAAGGTAATGTCACATGGCAAAGTGTAAACTAAGATGTACACCATAGTGTACATGTAGCATGGTTCTTACCTATTGAACTTTGCTAATGTACACTGATTTTTGACATATTATTTGACACTTGCATTGTTGTCAAGTGTCAATTGGATGGGAAAACCATTTGAAATTTAAACTGTCCAACAGGATAATATCATGTGACAAACTGTAAACTAAAGTGTACACCGTAGTATAGTTGTAGCAAGGTTCTTAGCAATTGAACTTTGCTACTTGTACACTGATTTTTGAAACGTTGTTTGACACTTGCATCGTTGTCAAGTGTCAATTGGATGGAAAAACTATTTGAAATTTATGCTGCCTAATGGGGTAATGTCAAGTGGCAAAGTGTAAATTAAAAAGTACATCATAGTGTACATGTTACAAGGTCCTTAATGATTGAACTTTGCTATTTGTACATTGATTTTTGACACGTTGTTTAACACTTGTATTATTGTCCAGTGTCAATTGGATTGAAAAATTGTTTGAGATTTAAACATTCCAACAGGGTAATGTCACATGGCAAAGGGTAAACTAAGATGTACACCATAGTGTGCATGTAGCATGGTTCTTACATATTGAACTTTGCTATTTGTACGCTTATTTTGGACATGTTATTTGACACTTGCATTGTTGTCAAGTGTCAATTGGATGGGAAAACCATTTGAAATTTAAACTGTCCAACAGGATAATATCTTGTGGCAAAGTATAAACTAAAGTGTACACCGTAGTGTACTTGTAGCAAAGTTCTTACCAATTGAACTTTGCTACTTGTACACTAATTTTCGAAATGTTGTTTGACACTTGCATTATTTTTAAGTGTCAATTGGATGGAATAACTATTTGAAATTTATGCTGCCTAATGGGGTAATGTCAAGTGGCAAAGTGTACATCATAGTGTACACGTTACAAGGTCCTTACTGATTGAACTTTGCTATTTGTACATTGATTTTTGACACGTTTGACACTTGCGTTCTCGTCAAGTGTCAATTGGATGGGAAAATTGTAAGAAATTTATACTGTCCACCAGGGTAATGTCACGTGGGAAAGTGTAAACTAAAATATGTACACCATAGTGTACATGTAGCAAGGTTTTTATCAATTGAACTTTGCTATTTGTACACTGATTTTTGACACATTGTTTGACACTTGTATTATTGTCAAGTGTCATTCGATGGGAAAACCGTTTGAAATTTATGCTATGGAATAAGGTAACGTCATGTGGCAAAGTGTACACCATAGTGTACATGTAGCAAGGTTCTTACCGATTGAACTTTGCTATTTGTACACCGATATTTGGCACGTTATTTGACACTTGCTTTGTTGCCAAGTGTCAATTCGATGGGAAATCTATTTGAAATTTAAACCATCCAGCAGGGTTATGTCACGTGGCAAAGTGTAAACTAAAGTGTACACCATAGTGTTCACGTGGATAGGTTCTTACCGATTGAACTTTGCTGGTGTACACTGATTTTTGACACATTTTCTGACGCTTACATTGTTATCGAGTGTCAATTGGATGGGAAAACTATTTGAAATTTAAACTATCCAGCAGGGCAGTGTCACGTGGGAATGTGTAAATTAAAGTGTACACCATAGTGTACATGCCGCAACGTTCTTATCGATTGAACTTTGCTTTTTGTAAACTGATTTTTGACACAATGTTTGATGCTTGCATTATTGTCAAGTGTCAATTGGATGGGAAAACTGTTTAAAATTCAAACTGTTTAGTAGGGTAGTGTCACGTGGCAAAGTGTAAACTAAAATGTACACCATAGTGTACATGCCGCAAGGTTCTTATCGATTGAACATTGCTATTTGTACATTGATTTTGACACGTTGTCTGACACTTGCATTGTTGTCAAGTGTCAATTGGATGGGAAAAAAGTTTGAAATTTAAACTGTCCAGTAGGGCAATGTCACGTGGCAAAGTGTAAACTAAAGTGTACACCAAAGTGTACATATAGCAAGGTTCTGATCGATTGAGCTTTGCTATTTGTACACCGATTTTTGACACGTTGTTTGACACTTGCATTATTATCAAGTGTTAGTTGGATGAGAAAATAGTTTGAAATTTAAACTGTCCAACAGGGTATTATCACGAGGCAAAGTGTAAACTAAAGTGTACACCATTGTGTACACGTAGCAAGGTTCTTACCGATTGAACTTTGATATTTGTATACTGATTTTTAGCACTTTTTTTACGCTTGCATTGTTCTGTAGTGTCAATTGGATGGAAAAATTGTGGATAAGTTCTGAGTTTGTCCAATGAAGAACAATCGATTGAAAGAAAATTTCTCTCTCTATATTAATTTCGGCAAAAAAAGGTTTTTTTTACATAATGAAACTATTTATACTATGGCATAAAAAAACGTCCAAATTAATCAAAATATGGTAATATTTTGATTTCAAAAGAGTTCTATCAACATTAGAAGATTCGGCAAAAATTAATAAAAACGAATTTTTTTCCACTTTTTGATCTATGCGGCCGCATAGATCATTTCTACGCGGTCGCATAGATCACTCCAGTCAGCCACATGTAGTTTCGATGGCCTTCTATGCGGCCGCATAGGCCGTTGAGCCTACGGTCACATAGACCAACTCCGTGCCGCCTTCGTCCGCTTTTATCTCGTTGATCCAAGTTCCTTCGGCCTTCGACCCCAACATGAAACTTGTTCCATTTGACCTCCCGAACATTGTTTCATCGATCGTTTGCTTGACAAGCAATCCCATCGCTTCTTTCACTCGCTTCGTCCTCGATCGCGTCATCGGTCCGCCGCCTTCGACTATCAATGGGTCCTTTCCATAACTCGTCGCTTGACTCGCTTCGGTTGTGGACGTGCCTTGATTCATATCAGGAAGTCTCAAATAACGTGTCAAAAATCTGTGTACAAATAGCAATGTCAATAGGTAAAGACCTTACTACATGTACACTATGATGTACACTTTAGTTTACACTTTGCCACATGACATTACCCTGTCGGATAGTTTAAATTTCAAATAGTTTTCCCATCCAATTGACACTTAACAACAATACTAGTGTCGAACAACGTGTTCAAAAAATAGGGTGCAAATAGCAAATTTCAATCGGTAAGAATCTTACTACATGTACACTATGGTGTACACTTCAATTTACACTTTACCACATCACATTACCCTGTTGGACAGTTTAAATTTCAAACAAATTTTCCATCCAATTGACACTTGACAACAATGCAAGTGTCAAACACATGTCAAAAATTAGTGTACAAATAGCTAAGTTCAATCGATAAGAACCTTGCTACATTTATACTATGGCATACACACTTTAGTTTACACTTGACCACGTGACATTACTCTGTTCGATAGTATAAATTTTTATACAAATAGCAAAGTTCAATCAGCAAGAACTTTGTTACATGTACACTATGGTGTACATTTTAGTTTACACTTTGTCACATGATATTACCCTGTTGGACAGTTTAAATTTCAAATAGTTTTCCCATCCAATTGACACTTGACAACAATGCAAGTGTCAAACAACGTGTCAAAAATTAGTGTACAACTAACAAAGTTCAATCGACAAGAACCATGCTACATGTGCACTATGGTGTACACACTTTAGTTTACCCTTTGCCACGTGACATTACACTGCTGGATAGTGCAAATTTCAAATAGTTTTCCCATCCAATTGACACTTGACAATAATACAAGTGTCAAACAACGTGTCAAAAATTGGTGTACAAATAGGAAAGTTCAATCGGTAAAAATCTTACTACATGTACACTATGGTGTACACACTTTAGTTTACACTTTGCCACTTGACATTTCCCTGCTGGACAGTATAAATTTCAAATAGTTTTCCCATTGAATTGGCACTTGACAACGATACAAGTGTCAAACCACGTGTTAAAAATCAACGTACAAATAGCAAAGTTTAATCGGTGAGAATCTTGTTTCGTGTACACTATGGTGTACATTTTAGTTTACACTTTACCACGTGACGTTACCCCATTGGACAATTTAAATTTCATACAGTTTTCCCGTCCAATTGACACTCGACAACAAAGAAAGTGTCAAGCGACGTGTCAAAAATCAGTTTACAAATAGCAAAGATCAATCGATAAGGATCTTGCTACATGTACACTATGGTGTACACTTTAGTTAACACTTTTTTTTTTTTTTGGTAAAGACATCCACACATCCTTAGTGACTTTTTAGGGTCCACCAAGAAAGGTCGATGGGGGTTAAGGGTTCCCCAACCATATTTATTTCATAAAAATCAAGAATACACGGAAGGAGGGGGGCATGAACCTGACCTCCAAAAAGCAGTGATGCAACAAATGAATATAATAAATGAAAGCAATAAATGAGGAAGTACTACTTCCCTATACAATAAAGAATAGCCTAAATTACGAACCTCTGAAACTGGGCAATCCATGTCTGTCGATCCGCACTATCACCCTAATATGTCGAGGCAGTTCTAGTGGTCCATACTCTAGATAGCGCCGATGATTCCAGCCTTCTGTAGCAAGAGAATCAGCAACCTGGTTGCCTTCTCTGTAGATGTGTGAAACCGTGTCTCTATCGAAGTAGATGAGGTCTCTGATCTGTCTAAGAATACCCTGAATCGACCATGGTCCTCCACCTTTGGTAATGCAGTGAATAGCCAATGTTGAATCTGCCTCGAGCCAGATAGCTGAAATCCCAAGTCCTCTGGCCAATAGAAGCCCATCTAGTATGGCTTTGAGTTCAGCCTCCAAAATGAAACACGGGCCATACGATGCTGAGAATGCCCTGATACAGTATCCTGCATGGTCCCTAATGATGCCTCCACCACTTGCAAATCCATCTTTGACGCATCCATCAGTGTTGATCTTGTAGGATCCAACTGGTGGAGTGCGCCAAACAACCATAATAGGTGGTGGTGGGAGAGGACGGGTCAAAGAAATGCCAAAAAAAGGTGCAAGTGTCACATCTCCTCGCCAATGCTCAACTCGGAATAGTCCTCCCATATGAAGAAAGGAGATCATGCGGTAGACCCTCCAAATAATACGTCTGGCCACCATACGAATACCTCTATGCTTCGCATCATTCCTCTCAGTCCATAGAAACCAAAATATCAGTAGAGGAATGATAATACGAATGTGTCCACGGTAAACGTGCTATCCCGGATACCGCCATCTCTGGAACCTCTGTCTGACCCCCTCCCCTGAAGGCATAGGTATCTGAAAGATGTCTCCAAAGTGCTGCCATACCTGGTCGGAGATGCTGCTGCTCGTGAAAATATGATTGATGGTCTCAATCTCGGAACAACACTTTACCACATGACATTACCCTATTGGACTGGTTAAATTTCAAACAGTTTTCTCAACCAATTGACACTTGACAACAATGCAAGTGTTAAACAACGTGTCGAATTCAGTGTACAAATAGCAAAGTTCAATCGGTAAGAACCTTGCCACATGTGCACTATGGTGTACACTTTAGTTTATACATTGCCACATGACATTACCCTATTGGACAGTTTAAATTTCAAGCAGTTTTCCAATCCAATTGACACATGACAACAATGCAAGAGTCAAACAACGTGTCAAAAATCAGTGTACAAATAGCAAAGTTCCATCGGTAAGAACCTTGCTACTTGTACACTATGGTGTACACACTTTAGTTTACACTTTGCCACGTGACATTACCCTGTTGGACAATAGAAATTTCAAACAGTTTTCCCATCCAACTGACACTTCACAGCAATGCCAGTGTTAAACAACGTGTCAAAAATTAGTGTACAAATTGCAAAGGTCAATCGGTAAGAACCTTGCTACATGTACACGATGGTGTACACACTTTAGTTTACACTTTGCCACGTTAAATTTATAATGTTGGACAGTATAAATTTTAAACAGTTGTCCCATCCAATTGACACTTGACAACAATGCAAGTGTCAAATAAAAGCGTCAAAAATCAGTGTCCCAATAGCAAAGTTCAATCATTACCCTGTTAGACAATTTAAATTTCAAACTATTTTTCCATCCAATTAACACTTGACAACAATACAAGTGTCAAACAACATGCCAAAAGTCAGTTTACAAATATCAAAGTTTAATTGGTAAGGACCTTGCTACATGTACTCTATGGTGTACACTTTGGTTTACACTTTGCAACGTGACATTATCCTGTTGGACAGTTTAAATTTCAAACAGTTTTCCCATCCAATTGACAGTCGACAACAATGCAAGTGCCAAACAAAGTGTCAAAAATTAGTATACAAATAGCAAAGTTCAATCGGTAAGAAGCTTGCAACATGTACGCTATGGCGCACACTTTAGTTTACAATTTGCCACGTGACATTACCCTGTTGGATAGTTTAAATTTTAAATGATTTTCCCATGGAATTGACACTTGAAAATAGTGTCAAACAACATGTCAAAATCAGTGTACAAGTTGCAAAGTTCAATTTGTAAGAACCTTACTACATGTACACTGTGGTGTACACTTTAGTTTACAATTTGTCACGCAACATTACCCTGTAGGATATTTTAAATTTCAAATGGTTTTCCCGTCCAACTGATACTTGACAACAATGCAAGTGTCAAACAACGTGTCAAAAATTAGTGTACAAATGGCTAAGTTCACTCGGTAAGAACCTTGCTACATTTACATTATGGTATACATACTTTAGTTTACACTTTTCCATGTGACATTACCCTATTAGATAATTTAAATTTCAAATAGTTTTGTCATCCAAATGAAACTCGACAACAATGCAAGTGTCAAGTAAAACGTGTCAAAAATCAGTGTACAAATAACAAAGTTCAATCGATAAGAACTTGCTACGTGTACACTATGGTGTACACTTTAGTTTACACTTTGCCATGTGACATTACCCTATTGGAGAGTTTAAATTTCAAACATTTATTTCATCCAATTGACGCTCGATAGCAATACAAGTGTCAAACAAAGTGTCAAAAATCAGTTTACACATAGCAAAGTTCAATCGGTAACGACCTTGTTACATGTACACTATGGTGTACACTTTAGTTAACACTATACCACATGATATTACCCTGTCAGACAGTTTAAATTTCATTCAATTTTCTCAACCAATTGACACTTGACAACAATGCAAGTGTCAAACAACGTATCAAAAATTTGTGTACAAATAGCAAAGTTCAATCCGTAAGAACCTTTGCTGCATGTACACTTTGATTTACAGTTTAGTTTACACTTTGCCACGTGACATTACCCTGTTGGACACATTAAATCTCAAATAGTTTTCTCATCTAATTGACACTTGACAACAATGCAGGTGTTAAAATAACGTACCAAAAACCAGTGTAAAATAGCAAAGTTAAATCGGTAAGAACCTTGCTACATGTACACTATGATGTACACACTTGAGTTTACACTTTGCTACATGACATTACCCTATTGGATAGTTTAAATTTCAAACAGTTTTCACATCCAATTGACACTTGACAACAATGCAAGTGTCAAATTACATGTCAAAAATCAGTTTACAAATAGCAAAGTTCAATCGATGAGGACATTGCTAAATGTACACTATGGTGTACATATTATTTTACGCTTTGCCACGTGACATTTCCCTATTGGACAGTGTAAATTTCAAACAGTTTTCTCTACCAATTGACACTTGACAACAATGCAAGTGTCAAACATGTAAAAAATTAGTGCACAAATATCTAAGTTCAGTCAGTTAGAACCTTGTGACATGTACACTATGGTGTACAATTTAATTTACACTTTGCCACGTGACATTACCCTATCGGATAGTTTAAAATTCAAATAGTTTTCCCATCCAATTGACAGTCAACAACAATACAAGTGCCAAACAAAGTGTCAAAAATTAGTATACAAATAGCAAAGTTCAATCGGTAAGAAGCTTGCAACATGTACCCTATGGTGCACACTTCAGTTTACAATTTGCCACGTGACATTACCTGTTGGATAATTTAAATTTTAAATGGTTTTCCCTCCCAATTGACACTTGAAAACAATGTCAAACAATGTGTCAAAATCAGCGTACAAGTTGCAAAGTTCAATTTGTAAGAACCTTGCTACATGTACACTGTGGTGTACACTTTAGTTTACAATTTGCCACGTAACATTACCCTATAGGATATTTTAAATTACAAATAGTTTTCCCGTCCAATTGACACTTGACAACAATGCAAGTGTCAAACAACGTGTTAAAAATTAGTGTACAAATAGCTAAGTTCAATTGGTAAGAACCTTGCTACATTTACATTATGGCGTACATACTTTAGTTTACACTTTTCCATGTGACATTACCCTATTAGATAGTTTAAATTTCAAATAGTTTTGTCATCCAATTGAAACTCGACACCAATGCAAGTGTCAAGTAAAACATGTAAAAAATCAGTGTACAAATAGCAAAGTTCAATCGATAAGAACCATGCCACATGTACACTATGGTATACACTTCAGTTTACACTTTGCCACGTGACATTACCCCATTAGAGAGTTTAAATTTCAAACAGTTTTTTCATCCAATTGACACTCGATAGCAATGCAAGTGTCAAACAAAGTGTCAAAAATCAGTTC
This sequence comes from Olea europaea var. sylvestris, assembly GCF_002742605.1. Classification (NCBI taxonomy): domain Eukaryota; kingdom Viridiplantae; phylum Streptophyta; class Magnoliopsida; order Lamiales; family Oleaceae; genus Olea; species Olea europaea. The sequence continues at coordinate 1,102,831 of NW_019264345.1, read as the reverse complement.
ACAAATAATAAAGTTCAATCAGTAACGACCTTGCGACATGTACACTATGGTGTACACTTTAGTTAACACTTTACCACATGACATTACCCTGTCGGACAGTTTAAATTTCATACAATTTTCTTAACCAATTGACACTTGACAATAATGCAAGTGTCAAAAAATGTATCGAAAATCAATGTACAAATAGCAAAGTTCAATCGGTAAGAACCTTGCCACATGTATACTTTAGTTTACAGTTTAGTTTATACTTTGCCATGTGACATTACCCTGTTGGACGGTTTAAATCTCAAACAGTTTTCTCATCTAATTGACACTTGACAACAATGCAGGTGTCAAGATAATGTGTCAAAAATTAGTGTAAAATAGCAAGGTTAAATTGGTAAGAACCTTACTACATATACACTATGGTGTACACACTTGAGTTTACACTTTGCCACATGACATTACCCTGTTGGAATGTATAAATTTCAAACAATTTTCCCATCTAATTGACACTTGACAACAATACAAGTGTGAAACAACGTGTCAAAAATCAGTTTACAAATAGCAAAGTTCAATCGGTAAGAACCTTGCCACATGTACACGAAGGTGTACACACTTTAGTTTACACTTTGCCACGTGACATTACCCTGTTGGATAGTTTAAATTTCAAACAGTTTTCCCATGCTATTGACACTTGACAACAATGCAGGTGTCAAAATAAGAAGTCAAAAATCAGTGTACAAATAACAAAGTTAAATCGGTAAGAACCTTGCTGTACGAACACTACGGTGTACACACTTTAGTTTACACTTTGCCACGTGACATTACCCTGTTGGATATTATAAATTTCAAACATTTTTTTCCATCCAATTGACACATGACAACAATGCAAGAGTCAAACAACGTGTCAAAAATCAGTGTACAAATAGCAAAGTTCAATCGGTAAGAACCTTGCTACTTGTACACTATGGTATACACACTTTAGTTTACACTTTGCCACGTGACATTACCTTGTTGGACAATAGAAATTTCAAATAGTTTTCCCATCCAATTGCCACTTGAAAACAATGCAAGTGTCAAACAACTTGTCAAAAATCAATGTACCAATAGCAAAGTTCAATCGGTATGAACCTTTCTACATGCACACTATGGTGTACGCACTTTATTTTACACATTGCCCCACGACATTACCCTATTAGACAACATAAATTTCAAACAGTTTTTTCATCCAATTGACACTTAGCAACAATACAAGTGTCAAACAAAGTGTAAAAAATCAGTGCACCATTAGGAAAGTTCAATCAGTAAGAACCTTGCTACATGTAGATTTTAGTTTACACTTTACCACGTGACATTACCTTGTTGGACAGTTTAAATTTTAAACAGTTTTCCCAAGTAATTGATGCTTGACAACAATGCAAGCATCAAACAACATTTAAAAAATCAGTGTACAAATAGCAAAGTTCAATCGGTAAGATCCTTGCTACATGTACACGATGGTGTACACACTTTAGTTTACACTTTGCCACGTGACATTACCCTGTTGGATAGTTTAAATTTCAAACAATTTTTTGATCCAATTGACACTTGACAATAATGCAGGTGTCAAAACAACGTGTCAAAAACCAGTGTACAAATAGCAAAGTTAAATCGGTAAGAACCTTGCTATACGGACACTATGGTGTACACACTTTAGTTTACACTTTGCCACGTGTTATTACCCTGTTGGATTGTATAAATTTCAAACATTTTTCCCATCCAATTAACACTTGACAACAATGCAAGTGTCAAACATCGTGTCAAAAATCAGTGTACAAATAGCAAAGTTCAATCGATAAGAACCTTGCTACATGTACACTATGGTGTCCACACTTTAGTTTATACTTTGCCACGTGACATTACCCTATTGGACAGTAGAAATTTCAAATAGTTTTCCCATCCAATTAACACTTGATAACAATGTGAGTGTCAAACAACGTGTCAAAAATTAGTGTACCAACAACAAAGTTCAATCGGTATGAACCTTGCTACATGTACACTATGGTGTACACACTTTAGTTTACACATTGCCCCGTGGCATTACCCTATTGGACAGTATAAATTTCAAACAGTTTTTCCATCCAATTGACACTTGACAACAATACAAGTGTCAAACAACGTGTAAAAAATCAGTGCACCATTAGCAAAGTTCAATCGGTGTGAACCTTGCTACATGTACACTTTAGTTTACACTTTACCACGTGACATTACCCCGTTGGACAGTTTAAATTTCAAACAGTTTTCCTTTGTAATTGACAATAATGCAAGTGTTAAACAACGTGTCAAAAATCAGTGTACAAATAGAAAAGTTCAATAAGTAGGAACCTTTCTACATGTACACTATGGTGAAAACTTAAGTTTACACTTTGCGACATGACATTACCCTGTTGGGCAGTTTAAATTTCAAACAGTTTTCCCATCCAACTGACACTTGACAACAATTTAAGTGTCAAATAACGGGTTAAAAATCAGTTTACAAATAGCAAATTTCAATCGGTAGGGACCTAGCTACATGTACACTATGGTGTGCACCTTAGTTTACACTTTGCCATGTGACATTACCCTATTCGACTGTTTAAATTTCAAAGCATTTTCTCAACCAATTGACACGGGACAACAATCCAAGTATCAAACAACGTGTCAAAAATCAGTGTACAAATAGCAAAGTTCAATCGGTAAGAACGTTACTACATGTACACTAAGGTGTACACTTCAATTTACACTTTACCACGTGACATTACCCTCTTGGACATTTTAAATTTCAAATAGTTTTCCCATCCAATAGACACTTGACAACAATGCAAGTGTCAGACAAAGTGTCAAAAATCAGTGTACAAAGAGCAAAGTTCAGTTGGTAAGAACCTTGCTACATGTACACTATGGTGTGCACTTTAGTTTATACTTTTCACGTGACATCACCTTGTTGGAGAGTTTAAATTTCAAACAAATTTTCCATCCAATTGACGCTCGACAACAATGTAAGTGTCAAATAACGTGTCAAAAATCATTTTACTAATAGTGAAGTTCATTCGGTAAGAACCTTGGACATGTGCACTACGATGTACACTTTAGTTCGCACTTTGCCACGTGTCATTACCCAGTTGGATAGTTTAAATTTCAAATAGTTTTCCCATCCTACTGATACTTGACAATAATGCAAGTGTCAAAAAACGTGTCAAAAATCAGTGTACAAATAGCGAAGTTCAATCGATAAGAACCTTGCTACATGTACACTATGGTGTACACAAAAGTGTGCATCAATCTAGTTGTGGGTTTCGTAGTTTTCATTGCTACGGGGTTCGCATCAGTTGGTATCAGAGCTTTGGCTCCAATTTAATTAGGTTATATCTTTGTTTTTTTAATTCCTTTCAATTCCTTGTGTTCTTGTGTCCAGAAGGTTTTCTTGATTCTTTGATCCAAAAAGTGTCAAAAAGAATCTTCATATTCTGTTTCCCGGGGTCAATTTTCGGCCAAATTCATTTTCGTTTTCTGCGTTGGTTTTGTTATTGAATTCCTGATCATAAAAAAAAAGTTACTGTTCATCCGTACGGTACTGTTCATCGTACAGTTATAAAAAAAATTGTTACATATTATTGATCCATCAAATACCAACAATTTTTTTTATTCAATATCGTTTCTCAGTTGCCTGGACACATTGATTCATTCCATTCCTTCAATTCAAAGTCAAAGTTTTAGAAGTTTCCTTGAGTCCTTTTGTTACAATTCTTTGAATCACATCCGGTTTGAGAATTCTACAAGATTGATTGATTGATTGAGTTCGTTGACTGTCCTTAGAAGTAATTGTTGAAAGAACTGAGTGGTAAAAGGCAGAGAGGTGAGCTCAATAGAGGGTAAAAGCCATTGTGTGTTTTCGAGTGACTTTGGTGAGGTAGTTAAATAAAATTTTAGTGTTAGGATGTCAGAAAGGGCAGAATCAAACTTAAGCCGACAAGGCAACAATAACAACGCATTGGAGGATTTGGTGCAAATGTTTCAAAGGGCGTTTGGAGATATGAGAGAACGGTTGGAGAAGCAAGAGGCTTGGATGAATAGGTTAGATACATCGGTGGCCAATCTTAGTCGAGGGCATCGAATGGATGTGTCCAATGCCAGAGGACCGGATAGATGGGAGCTTAGGAGGGAAAGGCGAGAAGAGTATGGATATGGGAGTGAACTGGGTGAAGACGAATTTCACGATGTTGAGATGGAAAGGATGAGGAATAGAGGCGATAGGTTCGACAGACGGGGTCGAAATGATTGCGGGGAGGAGTTGGATGGAAATCTAGGAAATATAAAGATGACCATTCCTTCATTCAAAGGAAGGAGTGATCCCGAAGCATATCTGGAGTGGGAGAGAAAGTTTGAGATGATCTTCGAATGTTATAATTATTCGGAGGAGAAGAAGGTGAAGTTAGCGGTTTTAGAGTTCAGTGACTATGCCATTTCATGGTGGGACCAAGTGGTTACTTCACAACGTAGGAGTGGGGGAAGACCAGTTAGCACTTGGGAAGAATTGAAGTCATTAATGAGAAAGAGGTTTGTTCCTAGCCACTATTATCGAGATATCTATCAAAAATTGCAAGACCTATATCAAGGGTTGAAAAGTGTAGAAGATTACCATAAGGAGATGAAAATACTCATGATTAGGGCTAATGTGGTGGAGGATCGAGAGGCTACCATGGCACGATTTTTGAATGGTTTGAACAGGGAAATTGCCAATGTAGTAGAGTTGCAACATTATGTGGAGTTGGAAGACATGTTGCATGTGGCTATGAAGGTGGAGAGACAGTTGAAGAGGAAAGGGACAGCTAGGCAACCGATAGGAACTTCGAGTGCAAATCCATCTTGGAAACCGGGATGGAACAAAAACAACAATAAGGTTGATAAAGCTGTACCTAAGGGTAGGAATGAATGGCAAAAAGGAAAAGAGGAAAGTGCTAGCAAAACAGCACCCCAAAACTGATTCACAACCATCAGAAATCGAGACATCAAGTGTTTCAGATGTTTGGGGTCTGGGCACATCGCTTCTCAATGCGCAAATAAACAGGTAATGGTGTTGTTGGATAATGGAGAAGTGGTGAGTGAAAGTGAAGGCGAGTATGATGACATGCCTGCATTGGAGGACGTTGAAAAGGAAGAAAAATTGGAGTTTGCTGTTGGAGAATCGTTGGTGCCACGGAGAGCTCTTAACACTCAAGTCAAAGTGGATGACTCGGAGCAGCAGCGAGAAAATATCTTCCATACACGTTGTTACGTCAACGATAAAGTATGTAGCATGATAATTGATGGTGGGAGTTGCACGAATGTAGCTAGCACAACTATAGTTGAGAAACTAGGACTAGCATGGTTAAGACACCCTAGGCCTTATAAGTTACGATGGTTGAATGATAGTGGGGAAGTTAAGGTGAATCGAAGGGTCCTAATTAATTTTTCGATTGGAAGTTATAGTGACAAAGTAGTTTGTGATGTGGTGCCTATGCATGTGGGACATATATTGTTGGGAAGACCATGGCAATATGATAGAAGGGTCACACATGATGGGTATAGGAATCGATATAGCTTTGTCAAGGATGGGAAGACTATTACTCTTGCTCCATTAACACCTGCACAAGTTTATGGAGATCAACTCAAGCTGAAAAGTGAGGAAGATGAGAGAATAAGAGAGTCTGGAAAAAGGAGAGGCAATAGTGAAACCATCGATAAGAGAGAAAATAGTGAGGTGGCTAAGAGTGGAGAAAAGAGAGAGGAGCCACATGAGGGGAAAGAAAAGGAGTCAGCTGAGCGGAGAGAAAAGCCAAAGGTCAACTTCTATGCAAAGGAGAGTGAGTTGAAAAAGGCTATGAGTGAAAGTAGACAAATGATATTGTTAGTGTACAAGGAGTCCCTCCTCAATCTTGAGGATTCTAACACATCCCTCCCTAGTTTGGTTAAATCTTTATTGCAGGAGTTCGACGATGTGTTTCGCGAGGAGATGCTAAGTGGATTGCCACCAATCAGAGGCATCGAGCACCAAATTGACTTTGTACCCGGAGCTGTCATACCTAATCGACCAGCTTACCGAAGCAATCCCGAGGAGACGAAGGAGCTTCAAAAGCAAGTGGACGAGTTGATGAGCAAGGGTTATGTCAGGGAGAGCATGAGTCCATGTGTTGTACCTGTTTTGTTGGTACCTAAGAAGGACGGGACTTGGAGACTGTGCGTGGATTGTCGAGCTATCAACAATATCACGGTAAAGTATCGTCACCCAATACCTAGGTTAGATGATATGCTTGATGAGTTGCACGGGGCTTGTATTTTTAGTAAAATTGATCTTAAGAGTGGGTATCATCAAATTCGTATGCGGGAGGGTGATGACTGGAAAACAGCATTTAAAACTAAGTATGGGTTGTATGAATGGTTAGTTATGCCATTTGGACTCACTAATGCACCGAGCACTTTTATGCATTTAATGAACCATGTTTTGCGTGCTTTTATTGGAAAATTTGTTGTGGTTTATTTTGATGACATCTTAATCTATAGCAAAACCCTAGATGAGCATTTAGAGCATTTAAATTGTGTGCTTGTTGTATTACGAAAGGAACAACTATATGCCAATTTTAAAAAGTGTACATTTTGCATGGATAGAGTTGTTTTCCTAGGATTTGTGGTTAGTGCTAATGGGGTAGAAGTTGATGAAGAAAAGATAAAAGCTATAAAAGAATGGCCAACACCTAAGACTATAACTGAAGTTAGAAGTTTTCATGGATTGGCTAGTTTTTATAGGAGGTATGTAAGAGATTTTAGCACCATCACCACACCGTTGACTGAAATAG
>NW_019264345.1:1083289-1095616 GCF_002742605.1 Olea europaea var. sylvestris | reverse complement strand
GAAGGATATCTGTTTAAGGAAAATAAGTTGTGCATTCCTAATTGTTCTTTGCATGAATTATTGGTAAGGGAAGCACATGGGGGTGGTTTAATGGGACACTTTGGGGTTCAAAAGACCTTAGACATGTTAGGAGAACATTTTTATTAGCCTAGAATGCGACATGACGTAGAGCAAATATGTGGAAAGTGCATAGCTTGTAAAAAGGCTAAGTCTAAGGTTCAACCTCATGGAATGTATACTCCTTTGCCTGTGCCTAGTGAACCATGGGTAGACATATCTATGGATTTTGTGTTAGGTTTGCCTAGGACAAAGAGGGGTAGGGATTCAATATTTGTAGTGGTCGATAGGTTTAGTAAGATGGCGCACTTTATACCATGTCATAAAACTGACGATGCTACTAATATTGCGAACTTGTTCTTTAAGGAAATAGTACGTTTACATGGAGTGCCTAAGAGTATAGTGTCAGATAGAGATGTGAAATTTTTGAGTCATTTTTGGCGTGTTTTGTGGAGTAAGTTAGGAACTAAGGTATTGTTTTCTACAACTTGTCACCCACAAACAGATGGTCAAACTAAGGTGGTAAATCGAACTATGACACAATTGCTTAGGACAGTGATCAATAGAAATTTGAAATCATGGGAAGAGTGTTTACCATTCATAGAGTTTGCATATAATCGAGCCATACATTCTACTACTTCATTTTCTCCTTTTGAGATTGTTTATGGTTTTAATCCACTAACACCTATGGATTTAATACCTTTACCTATGCATGAACAAGGTAGCTTGGATGGGAAACGTAAGGCAGAGATGGTGAAAGCACTCCATGAAAGGGTCAGGATGCAGATCGAAGAGAAAGGAAAGCTGGTTACATCAAAAGCAAATAAAGGGAGGAGACGCGTTACATTTGAACCAGGAGATTGGGTCTGGGTGCATTTCAGAAAGGAGCGTTTTCCAGAACAGAGGAAGTCGAAGTTGCAACCAAGAGGCGATGGACCGTTTCAAGTCATCGAGCGGATCAACGACAATGCCTACAAAGTGGACTTACCAGGTGAGTATAATGTTTTAGCTACTTTTAATGTTGCTGATATATCTCTTTTCGATGCAGGTTCAGATTCGAGGATGAATCCTTTCGAAGAGAGAGGGGATGATATGAATCAAGGCACGTCCACAACCGAAGCGAGTCAAGCGACGAGTTACGGAAAGGACCCATTGATAGTCGAAGGCGGACCGATGACGCGATCGAGGATGAAGCGAGTGAAAGAAGTGATGGGATTGCTTGTCAAGCAAATGATCGATGAAACAATGTTCGGGAGGTCAAATGGAACAAGTTTCATGTTGGGGTCGAAGGCCGAAGGAACTTAGATCAATGAGATAAAAGCGGACGAAGGCGGCACGGAGTTGGTCTATGCGACCGCAGGCTCAACGGCCTATGCGACTGCATAGAAGGCTACCAAAACTACATATGGCTGGCTGGAGTGATCTATGCGACCGCATAGAAATGATCTATACGGCCGCATAGATCAAAAAGTGGAAAAAAATTCTTTTTTTTTATTTTTGCCGAATCTTCTAATGTTGGTAGAACTCTTGTGAAATCAAAATATTACCATATTTTGATTAATTTGGACTTTTTTTTATGCCATAGTATAAATAGGAAACTCTTTTCATTATGTAAAAAAAACCTTTTTTTGCTGAAATTAATACAGAGAGAGAAATTTTCTTTCAATCGATTGTTCTTCATTGGACAAACTTAGAACTTATCAAGAATCGATTTCTTGTGGCGTTCTTGACGTCGGATTGTGGGTTTCATTGATTGTAATCAAGGGGTTTCAGATTCTTCGCTAATCTGAGGTTTCGTGGTTCGATTATTGGGGTTCAAGATCCAAAAACCGGATTAGTATTGGCGTTCTTGGGTTCCGCATCAATCTAGTTGTGGGTTCCGTAGTTTCCACTGCTACGGGGTTCGCATCACTTCCATTGTTGTCATGTGCCAATTAGATGGGAAAACTGTTTGAACTTTATACTGTCCTATAGGGTAATGTCACGTGGCAAAGTGTAACTAAAGTGTGTACACCATAGTGTACATGTATCGAGGTTCTTACCGATTGAACTTTGCTATTTGTACAAAAATATATACTATCCAACAAGGTAATGTCACTTGGCAAATTGTAAACTGAAGTTTGTACACCATAGTGTAAAGGTAGCAAGTTTCTTACCAATTGAACTTTGCTATTTATACATTTATTTTTGACACGTCGTTTGACACTTGCATTATTGTCAAGTTATAATTGGATGGGAAAATTGTTTGAAATTTAAACTGTCCAACAGGGTAATGATAAATGGTAAAGTGTAAACTAAAGTGTACACCATAGTGTAAATGTCGCAGGGTTCTTACCGATTGAACTTTGCTATTTGTATACTAATTTTTGACACGTTACTCGACACTTGCATTGTTATCAAGTGTCAAATGGACGAAAAAACTGTTTGAAATTTATACTATCCAACAGGGTAATGACATGTGGCAAAGTTTTAACAAAAGTGTACACCATGGGGTACATGTCGCAGGGTTCTTATCGATTGAACTTTGCTATTTGTACACTAATTTTTGACGCGTTGTTTGACACTTGCATTGTTGATAAGTGTCAATTGGATGGGAAAGCTATTTGAAATTTAAGTTGTCCAACAAGGTAATGTCACTTGGCAAAGTGTAAATTAAAGTGTACACCATAGTGTACATGTAGCAAGGTCCTTACCTATAGGCTTTCCTATTTGTACACAGATTATCGACACGTTGTTTGACACTTGCATTGTTGTGAAGTGTCAATTGGATAGGCAAACTATATGAAATTTGTACTGTTCAACAGGGTAATGTCACGTGGCAAAGTGTAAACTAAAGTGTGTACACCATAGTGTGCATGTAGCAAGGTTCTTACCGATTGAACTTTACTATTTGTACAAAAATTTATTCTATCCAACAAGGTAATGTCACAAGGTGAAGTGTAAACTAAAGTGTGTAGACCATAGTGTAGATGTAGCAAGGTGCTTACCGATTGAACTTAGCTATTTGTACAATGATTTTTGACACGTTTTTTGACACTTGCATTGTTGTCAAGTGTCAATTGGATGGGAAAACTATTTGAAATTTAAACTCTCCAACAGGGTAATGTCATGTGGCAAAATGTAAACTAAAGTGTACACCATAATGCACATGTAGCAAGGTTCTTACCGATTGAAATTTGCTACTTGTACACTGATTTTTGACACATTGTTTGACACTTGCGTTGTTGTCAAGTGTCAAAAGGATGGGAAAACTGTTTGAAATTTAAATTGTCCAATAGGGTAATGACACGTGGCAAAGTTTTCAAAAAAGTGTACACCGTATGGTACATGTCGCAGGGTTCTTACCTATTGAACTTTGCTATTTGTTCCCTAATTTTTGACACATTGTTTGACACTTGCATTGTTGAGAAGTGTCAATTGGATGGGAAAGCTATTTGAAATTTAAGCTGTCCAACAAGGTAATGTCACCTGGCAAAGTGTAAATCAAAGTGTACACCATAGTGTACATGTAGGGAGGTCCTTACCTATTGACTTCGCTATTTGTACACAAATGTTCGGTACGTTGTTTGACACTTGCACTATTTTCAAGTGTCAACTGGATGGAAAAAATGTTTGAAATTTATACTGTCCTATAGGGTAATGTCATGTGGCAATGTGTAACTAAAGTGTGTATACCATAGTGTACATGTATTAAGGTTCTTTATCGATTGAACTTTACTAATTGTACAAAAATATATACTATCCAACAAGGTAATGTTACGTGACAAATTGTAAACTGAAGTTTGTACACCATAGTGTAAAGGTAGCAAGTTTCTAACCGATTGAACTTTTCTATTTCTACACTTATTTTTGACACGTCGTTTGACACTTGAATTATTGTCAAGTTATAATTGGATGGAAAAACTGTTTGAAATTTAAACTGTCCAACAGGGTAATGACAAATGGTAAAGTGTAAACTAAAGTGTACACTATAGTGTACATGTCGCAGGGTTCTTACCGATTGAACACTGCTATTTGTACACTAATTTTTGACACATTGCTCGACATTTGCATTGTTATTGAGTGTCAATTGAGAAATGTCCTGTGGCAAAGTGTGTACACCATAGTGTACATGTAGTAAGGTTCTTATTAATTGAACTTTGCTATTTGTACACTAATCTTTTACACAATGTTTGACACTTGCGTTGTTGTCAAGTGATAATTGGATGGGAAAACTGTTTGAAAGTTATACTGTCCAACAGGGTAATGTCACGTGGCAAAGTGTAAACTAGAGTGTGTACACCATAGTGTACATGTAGCAAGGTTCTTACAGATTGAACTCTGCTATTTTTCAAAAAATATACACTATCCAATGAGGTAATGTCATGTGGCAAAGTGTAGACTAAAGTGTGTACACCATAGTGTAAATGTAGCAAGTTTCTTGCCGATTGAACTTTCCTATTAGTACACTGATTTTTGACACGTTGTTTGACACTTGCATTGTTGTCAAGTGTCAATTTGATGGGAAAACTGTTTGAAATTCAAACTGTCAAATAGGTTAATGACACGTGGCAAAGTGTAAACTAAAGTGTACACCATAGTGTACATGTCTCAATGTTCTAATCGATTGAGGTTTGCTATTTGTACACTGATTTTGACACATTGTTTGACACTTACATTGTTGTAGAGTGTCAATTGGATGGGAAAACTATTTGAAATTTAAACTGTTGAATCGGGTGATATCACATGGCAACTTGTAAACTAAAGTGTACACCATAGTGTACATGTAGCAAGGTTCATACCGATTGAACTTCGCTATTTGTACAATGATTTTTGACACGTTTTTTGCCACTTGCATTGTTGTGAAGTGTCAATTGGATGGGAAAATTGTTTGAAATTTAAACTTTCTAATAGGGTAATGACACGTGGCAAAGTTTAAACTAACGTGTGCACCATAGTTTACATGTCCCAATGTTCGTACCGATTGAACTTTACGATTTGTACACTGATTTTTCACACAATGTTTGACACTTGCATTATTGTCGAGTGTCAATTAGATGGAATAATTTTTTGAAATTTAAACTTTCCAACAGGGTAATGTCAAATGGCAAAGTGTAAACTAAAGTGTATACCATGGTGTACATGTAGCAAGGTTCTTACCAATTGAACTTTGCTATTTGTACACTGATTTTTGACACGTTGTTTGACACTTGCATTGTTGTGATGTGTCAATTGAATGGGAAACTATTTGAAATTTATACTGGCCAACAAGTTAATATCACGTGGTAAAGTGTAAAGTAAAATGTGTACACCATAGTGTACACGTGGATAGGTTCTTACGATTGAACTTTGCTAGTGTACACAGATTTTCGACACGTTGTTTGACACTTGCATTGTTGTCGAGTGTCAATTAGATGGAAAAACTGTTTGAAATTTAAACTTTCCAACCGGGTAATGTCACGTGGCAAAGTGTGAACTAAAGTGTGCACCATAGTGTACATGTAGCAAGGTTCTTACCGATTGAACTTTGCTATTCGTACACAGATTTTTGACACATTGTTTAACACTTACATTGTTGCCAAGTGTCAATTGGATGGAAAAACTGTTTGAAATTTATACTGTCTAACAGGGTAATGTCACGTGGCAAAGTATAAACTAAAGTTTGTACATCACATGGCAACTTGTAAACTAAAGTGTACACCATAGTGTACATGTAGCAAGGTTCATACCGACTACAATTTGCTATTTGTACAATGATTTTTGACACGTTGTTTGACACTTACATTGTTGTCAAGTGTCAATTGGATGGAAAAACTGTTTGAAATTTATATTGTTTTGACACGTTGTTTGACACTTACATTGTTGTGAAGTGTAAATTGGATGGGAAAACTGTTTGAAATTTAAACTATCTAATAAGGTAATGACACGTTGCAAAGTTTAAACTAACGTGTACACCATAGTGTACATGTCTCAATGTTCTAATCGATTGAGCTTTGCTATTTGTACACTGATTTTGACAAAAGGATGGGAAAACTGTTTGAAATTTAAACTATCTAATAAGGTAATGACACGTTGCAAAGTTTAAACTAACGTGTACACCATAGTGTACATGTCTCAATGTTCTAATCGATTGAGCTTTGCTATTTGTACACTGATTTTGACAAAAGGATGGGAAAACTGTTTGAAATTTAAACTATCTAATAAGGTAATGACACGTTGCAAAGTTTAAACTAACGTGTACACCATAGTGTACATGTCTCAATGTTCTAATCGATTGAGCTTTGCTATTTGTACACTGATTTTGACAAAAGGATGGGAAAACTGTTTGAAATTTAAACTATCTAATAAGGTAATGACACGTTGCAAAGTTTAAACTAACGTGTACACCATAGTGTACATGTCTCAATGTTCTAATCGATTGAGCTTTGCTATTTGTACACTGATTTTGACAAAAGGATGGGAAAACTGTTTGAAATTTAAACTATCTAATAAGGTAATGACACGTTGCAAAGTTTAAACTAACGTGTACACCATAGTGTACATGTCTCAATGTTCTAATCGATTGAGCTTTGCTATTTGTACACTGATTTTGACAAAAGGATGGGAAAACTGTTTGAAATTTAAACTATCTAATAAGGTAATGACACGTTGCAAAGTTTAAACTAACGTGTACACCATAGTGTACATGTCTCAATGTTCTAATCGATTGAGCTTTGCTATTTGTACACTGATTTTGACAAAAGGATGGGAAAACTGTTTGAAATTTAAACTATCTAATAAGGTAATGACACGTTGCAAAGTTTAAACTAACGTGTACACCATAGTGTACATGTCTCAATGTTCTAATCGATTGAGCTTTGCTATTTGTACACTGATTTTGACAAAAGGATGGGAAAACTGTTTGAAATTTAAACTATCTAATAAGGTAATGACACGTTGCAAAGTTTAAACTAACGTGTACACCATAGTGTACATGTCTCAATGTTCTAATCGATTGAGCTTTGCTATTTGTACACTGATTTTGACAAAAGGATGGGAAAACTGTTTGAAATTTAAACTATCTAATAAGGTAATGACACGTTGCAAAGTTTAAACTAACGTGTACACCATAGTGTACATGTCTCAATGTTCTAATCGATTGAGCTTTGCTATTTGTACACTGATTTTGACAAAAGGATGGGAAAACTGTTTGAAATTTAAACTATCTAATAAGGTAATGACACGTTGCAAAGTTTAAACTAACGTGTACACCATAGTGTACATGTCTCAATGTTCTAATCGATTGAGCTTTGCTATTTGTACACTGATTTTGACAAAAGGATGGGAAAACTGTTTGAAATTTAAACTATCTAATAAGGTAATGACACGTTGCAAAGTTTAAACTAACGTGTACACCATAGTGTACATGTCTCAATGTTCTAATCGATTGAGCTTTGCTATTTGTACACTGATTTTGACAAAAGGATGGGAAAACTGTTTGAAATTTAAACTATCTAATAAGGTAATGACACGTTGCAAAGTTTAAACTAACGTGTACACCATAGTGTACATGTCTCAATGTTCTAATCGATTGAGCTTTGCTATTTGTACACTGATTTTGACAAAAGGATGGGAAAACTGTTTGAAATTTAAACTATCTAATAAGGTAATGACACGTTGCAAAGTTTAAACTAACGTGTACACCATAGTGTACATGTCTCAATGTTCTAATCGATTGAGCTTTGCTATTTGTACACTGATTTTGACAAAAGGATGGGAAAACTGTTTGAAATTTAAACTATCTAATAAGGTAATGACACGTTGCAAAGTTTAAACTAACGTGTACACCATAGTGTACATGTCTCAATGTTCTAATCGATTGAGCTTTGCTATTTGTACACTGATTTTGACAAAAGGATGGGAAAACTGTTTGAAATTTAAACTATCTAATAAGGTAATGACACGTTGCAAAGTTTAAACTAACGTGTACACCATAGTGTACATGTCTCAATGTTCTAATCGATTGAGCTTTGCTATTTGTACACTGATTTTGACAAAAGGATGGGAAAACTGTTTGAAATTTAAACTATCTAATAAGGTAATGACACGTTGCAAAGTTTAAACTAACGTGTACACCATAGTGTACATGTCTCAATGTTCTAATCGATTGAGCTTTGCTATTTGTACACTGATTTTGACAAAAGGATGGGAAAACTGTTTGAAATTTAAACTATCTAATAAGGTAATGACACGTTGCAAAGTTTAAACTAACGTGTACACCATAGTGTACATGTCTCAATGTTCTAATCGATTGAGCTTTGCTATTTGTACACTGATTTTGACACATTGTTGGACACTTACATTGTTGTCGAGTGTCAATTGAATGGGAAAACTATTTGAAATTTAAACTGTTGAATAGGGTGATTTTACATGGAAACTTGTAAACTAAAGTGTACACCATAGTGTACATGTAGCAAGGTTCATACCGACTACAATTTGCTATTTGTACAATGATTTTTGACACGTTGTTCGACCCTTACATTGTTGTCGAGTGTTAATGAGATACTAAAGTGTACACCATAGTGTACATGTAGCGAGGTTCTTACCGATTGAACTTTACTATTTGTACACAGATTTTCGACACGTTGGTTGACACTTGCATTGTTGAGAAGGGTCAATTGGATGGGAAAACTTTTTGAAATTTAAATTGTCCAATAGGGTAATGTCACATGGCAAAGAGTAAACTAAAGTGTATACCATAGTGTACATGTAGCGAGGTTCTTACCGATTGAACTTTACTATTTGTACACAGATTTTCGACACGTTGGTTGACACTTGCATTGTTGAGAAGGGTCAATTGGATGGGAAAACTTTTTGAAATTTAAATTGTCCAATAGGGTAATGTCACATGGCAAAGAGTAAACTAAAGTGTATACCATAGTGTACATGTAGCGAGGTTCTTACCGATTGAACTTTACTATTTGTACACAGATTTTCGACACGTTGGTTGACACTTGCATTGTTGAGAAGGGTCAATTGGATGGGAAAACTTTTTGAAATTTAAATTGTCCAATAGGGTAATGTCACATGGCAAAGAGTAAACTAAAGTGTATACCATAGTGTACATGTAGCGAGGTTCTTACCGATTGAACTTTACTATTTGTACACAGATTTTCGACACGTTGGTTGACACTTGCATTGTTGAGAAGTGTCAATTGGATGGAAAAACTGTTTGAAATTCATATTGTCCAACAAGGTAATTTCACGTGGCAAAGTGTACACTAAAATGTTTACACCATAGTGCACATGTAGCAAGGTTCTTACCGATTGAACTTTGCTATTTGTACACTGATTTTTGACACGTTGTTCGACCCTTACATTGTTGTCGAGTGTTAATGAGATGGGAAAACTGTTTAAAATTTAAACTGTCCAACAAGGTAACGACACGTGGCAGAGTGTAAACTAAAGTGTACACCATAGTGTACATATCTCAATGTTCTTGTCGATTGAACATTGCTATTTGTACACAGATTTTTGACGTGCTGGTTGACACTTGCATTGTTGTCAAGTGTTAATTGGATGGGAAAACTGTTTGAAATTTAAACTATCCAATAGGGTAATGTCATGTGGCAAAGTGTAAACTAAAGTGTACATCGTAGTGTACTTGTAGCAAAGTTCTTGCCAATTGAACTTTTGTACTTATACACTGATTTTTGACACGTTGTTTGACACTTGTATTGTTGTCGAGTGTCAATTACATGGAATTTTTTTTTGAAATTTAAACTTTCCAATAGGATAATGTCACATGGCAAAGTGTAAACTAAAGTGTAAACCATAGTGTACATATAGCAAGGTTCTTGCCGATTGAACTTTGCTATTTGTACACTAATTTTTGACACGTTATTTGACACTTGCATTGTTGTCAAGTGTCAATTGGATGGGAAATCTTTTTTAAATTTAAATTTTCCAATAGGGTAATGTCGCGTGGCAAAATGTAAACTAAAGTGTACATCATAGTGTACTTGCAGCAAGGTTCTTACCAATTGAACTTTGTGATTTGTACACCGATTTTTGACACGTTGTTTGACACTTGCACTGTTGTCGAGTGTTAATTAGATGGAAAAATTGTTTGAAATTTAAACTTTCCAATAGGATAATGTCACATGGCAAAGAGTAAACTAAAGTGTACACCGTATTGTACATGTAGCAATGTTTTTACTGATTGAACTTTGCTATTTGTACACTAATTTTTGACACGTTCGTTGACACTTGCGTTCTTGTCAAGTGTCAATTGGATGGAAAAACTGTTTGAAATTCATATTGTCCAACAAGGTAATTTCACGTGGCAAAGTGTACACTAAAATATTTACACCATAGTGTACATGTAGCAAGGTTCTTACCGATTGAACTTTGCTATTTGTACACTGATTTTTGACACGTTGTTCGACCCTTACATTGTTGTCGAGTGTTAATGAGATGGGAAAACTGTTTGAAATTTAAACTGTCCAACAAGGTAACGACACGTGGCAGAGTGTAAACTAAAGTGTACACCATAGGGTACATATCTCAATGTTCTTGCCGATTGAACATTGCTATTTGTACACAGATTTTTGACGTGCTGGTTGACACTTGTATTGTTGTCAAGTGTCAATTGGATGGGAAAACTGTTTGAAATTTATACTGTCTAACTCGATAATTTCACGTGGGAAAGTGTAAACGAAAGTGTGCACACCATAGTGTAAATGTAGCAAGGTTCATAACGATAGAACTTTGCTATTTGTACACTAATTTTTTACTCTTATTTGACACTTGCATTGTTGTCGAGTGTCAAATTGATGGAAAAACTATTTGAAATTTAAACTGTGCGACAAGGTAATGACTCGTTGCAAAGTGTAAACATAAGTGTACACCATAGTGTACATGTCTCAATGTTCTTACCGATTGAACATTGCTATTTGTACATAGATTCTTGACACGATGTTTGACACTTGCATTATTGTCGAATGCCAATTAGATGGAAAAACTGTTCGAAATTTAAACTTTCCAATAGGGTAAAGTCACATGACAAAGTGTAAACTAAAGTGTACACCATAGTGTACATGTAGCAAGGTTCCTACCGATTGAACTTTGCTATTTGTACACTGGCTTTTGACAGCTTCTTTGACAATTATGTTCTTGTCAAGTGCCAATTGGATAGGAAAACTGTTTGAAATTTAGACTGTCCAACAGGGTAATGTCACGTGGCAAAGTGTAAACTAAAATGTGTACACCATAGGGTACATGTAGGAAGGTTCTTACCGATTGAACTTCGTTATTTGTACACTGATTTTTGAGACATTGGTTGGAGCTTGCATTGCTGTCAAGTGTCAATTGGATGGGAAAACAATTTGAAATTTATAATATCCCATAGGGTAATGTGATAAGTGTGTTTTTACACACTTATTTGGATTCATAAACATGACTTAAACATGGATAAAATGGTTGAATTGTGACTTAATCCAGTTAAATTTATGCATTGTAGGTAATTCAATGGAAATTGTGGAATTCAGGAGAAAAGAGCCGAAGAAGGACCAAAACACAACAATTTGATAGTTCGAGGACCAAAGGTGCAAATATTGAAAAGTTGAGCTAAATGCAAAACGAGAGGGAAGACATGCCAAGTATGAGTTCAATGACAAAGCAAAATGAATGGAAGAAGAAAATATTGAAGATGGACTGAAATGAAGACAATTGAAAGTTGGAGGACTAAAGCGCAAATACTCAAAAGATATGCCGAATGAGGGGCATAAGAATTGATGGTATCAATCATCAAGTGGAAGATAAAATTTGTTGAAAAGATGAAGAAATCGAAGAAAGAAGTCAAGAGAAGCAACAAAGAAGTTCAGGGACCAAACTGAACAGACCACATAGATGGTTACCTCTATGCGACCGCATAGTGTAACCTTCTATGCGGTCGCATAGAGGGATCCAGGGATTCAATGTACCCAAATTTTTTGATCTATGCGACCGCATAGATTCCCTCTATGCGGTCGCATAGAGTTATTTTCAACTCTCGGGCGCAGTTTTTCGTTTTGGTTGAAACTCCTTCCCTACTTAATTTGGACGCGATATAAATACCAAAAATCATCATATGAAGAAAAAAGAACGACCAGGGAGAAGGAAGAGACCAAAATTGGAGGCAAGAAACTTGATTTTGGATCCAATTTCACACGGGCTCGAGACGGGATTGAAGATTATACACACGGATTGAAGAAATTCCATACGGCTGTATTCTTATTATCTTTTAATTTCGTTTTTCAATTTCTTGATTTT
>NW_019264345.1:1076815-1077594 GCF_002742605.1 Olea europaea var. sylvestris | reverse complement strand
CCTCTCACTCTCACTCGAATCACAAGCACACACTCACATCCATTCACTCATTCCTTTGCACACACTACACTTACACCCATTTCATACACTCTTCATTCAATTGGGTTGGAGTCTACATTGAGGTATCACACCTAAAATAACAAGAATTCGAACTACAAGGTATGTGTCTCTAATCCCTCATTTCGAGTTTCATTTAATGATTATCTTTCAATGTGTGGATTTAGTTAGGATGTATTGGGGTAGATTGGTGTACTATTGTGAATTGGGGAACTTTCATGGTAGTGAAGGTAAGAAATAGAAGGAAATTCACATTGCACACCAAGTGTTCGACGAAATGCCACATTAACGCATGTTTTGATTTTTTGGGCTTTTCACTTATGTAATAGAGTACATCGTTATTATGTAGCATTTTTGTCGACAAATCATGTGATATTTCAATAGAAAACATTACCTTAACATTTGAATTCACAAAGGCATTTCATGGTTCAACATATCCACTCACGTCACTACCTTCGTCCCTATGTTTTCTAATGCAAACGACCTCCGATTAGGGTGAAATTTGGATATATGCTAGATATCAATATGTACTTTCACATATCCAAAACTTGCTCGGGAAAATTTGGGTATTTCTCGGTGATGCCCGGAGCCGAACTTGGTCATTTGATCATGGGTAAAAATTTTTAGAAATGCATGTTCGAGCCAAAATTTTGAGTTTTCCATACTTGTGCAATGCTAGAGTTATATTGATGATTCATGATATGACACATTGCATAAACACA
>NW_019264345.1:1075467-1076500 GCF_002742605.1 Olea europaea var. sylvestris | reverse complement strand
TTAAGTTAGAAGACTTCCCCAACTTTGAATTGACATATCTTATTCACAATTGCGGTTGGGAAAAGGTTATAGAAAGACCTCATCCGGTGTATGAGAATCTAGCAAAGGAATTTTATGCAAATTTCAACACAGAAATTGACACCCCCGGATCGGAGCACTTACATCAGACTTGGGTTAGGGGCAAATGGATTATGTTTTCACCGGAGGTAATTCATGATTACTATCAGTTATCCTGGAATAATGTAGTCCCTATTCCCGAGGGTTTCAATTGGCATGAGGTTGCAGAAATATTGTTGGGACGTGAAAATGCTTGGCCTCTACCTACAGCAGACTGGCATCAGATAGAGCTCACCCCATCCATAGCAATTTTATGGTTATTCATGTGCCATAACATCGAGCCTATATCCCACAGAACAACATTTACAAATCCAAGGGCCGGATTCATATACCATTTGGTTAGAGGGAACAAGATTGATCTAGCCACGTACATCTACAATCAAATTCTTGGTACAGGCACTTGGGGTGATAGGCACTACTCCCTAATTTTTCCCAGTCTGATATGTGGAATATGTAGAGCAGCAGGAATACAAATCCAACCTGGGGAAGTACCGGAAAATCCAAGTCCCTTTATCAAGCAATCCACACTAGAGGCCCAAGACCGAGCAAGACTGAAGCACCAACAGAAATTAGAGAACGCACGAAGACGACGACAATTGAACGAGGAAGGTCAAGCAGATGCAGACCTTGACATGCCTCAAATTCCTCCACCACCACCCCAAGCTGATATGGACAATCAGGTTTTGAGGCAGATTTTCACCACCACCATAGGGATCAGCTGCGATGTGCAGAGTCTCCAGCAGGCTATGGGAATTTTGACGACTGAGGTGCATACAACCTACCGTGACGTCCGCATTGCCTCTGATATGTCACGTGCCGCCCGCCAGGATGCCCAGGCAGCTAGGAGGGAGATGGACACTATGAATGGTCGACTAAGTGTGTACGTGGGCAGGGTGGATGGCATCCAGCTGAGAGT